>NW_027509911.1:0-137986 GCF_051311805.1 Agelaius phoeniceus
TTGCCAGGGTGAGTGGCTGCCAAGGGAGGCCATTTGCCATGGGAAAAAGAAGTCCTTTCCCAGGGTCTGGGTGTCAGATGAAAGGTGGCCTTTGGGGTTCTGAGGACTTGTAGGGTAGTACTTACTGGCTAGAGTAGAGGAAATGGATTCTATTTGAATATCTGTCCCACAGGTCCTGGTTGTCCTTGATGGGCTGCAGCTGTGAGCATTGAAGAGAACTGGGATAAAAGGGGCGGCGTAGCCATTCAGGGAGAGCCTTGAAGGAGCCCTGAACTGGGAAAGAACAGCATGCAGAAGAAAGCGTCTGTGCTGTGAAGATCTGCAGCCATAAGAACACACCGAGGAGGTATGGACTTTAGCAATCTGAGAACAGCATGATGGGACTCTAGAGAAATAGAACAACAACAAGTGGCAGCTTTAGATTTGGAGCAATCCAGCAAAGCTTGCAAATTTCTTGCTGGGCACCACCCTCTTGGTCAGGGCGAGTGGCCAGAAATGGAGGCCATTTTCCATGGGGAAAACAAAGTCATTGGCCCAGGCTCTGGGTGTCAGATGACTGGTGGCATCTGGGGCTCTAAGGACTTGCAGGGTCCTAGTTGCTGGCAGCTTTCGTTCTGGAAGGATCCAGCACAGTTTGTAGATTCCTGGCTGGCACTGCCCTGCCTGCCAGGCCAAGTGGCCACAAATGAAGGCCATTTTCCATGGGAAAAAGAAGTCCTTTCCCCAGGGTCTCAGGAATATGTTCAAGGTGGCGTTTGAGGCTCTAAGTACTTCCAGGGCCCTAGTTGCTGGCAGCTTTTCTTTTGGAAAAATCCAGCAACGATTGCATCATTCTAGCTAGGCTCCCACTTTCTGCCAGGGTGAGTGGCTGCCAAGGGAGGCCATTTGCCATGGGAAAAAGAAGTCCTTTCCCCAGGGTCTGGGTGTCAGATGAAAGGTGGCCTTTGGGGTTCTGAGGACTTGTAGGGTAGTACTTACTGGCTAGAGTAGAGGAAATGGATTCTATTTGAATATCTGTCCCACAGGTCCTGGTTGTCCTTGATGGGCTGCAGCTGTGAGCATTGAAGAGAACTGGGATAAAAGGGGGCGGCGTAGCCATTCAGGGAGAGCCTTGAAGGAGCCCTGAACTGGGAAAGAACAGCATGCAGAAGAAAGCGTCTGTGCTGTGAAGATCTGCAGCCATAAGAACACACCGAGGAGGTATGGACTTTAGCAATCTGAGAACAGCATGATGGGACTCTAGAGAAATAGAACAACAACAAGTGGCAGCTTTCGATTTGGAGCAATCCAGCAAAGCTTGCAAATTTCTTGCTGGGCACCACCCTCTTGGTCAGGGCGAGTGGCCAGAAATGGAGGCCATTTTCCATGGGGAAAACGAAGTCATTGGCCCAGGCTCTGGGTGTCAGATGACAGGTTGCATCTGGGGCTCTAAGGACTTGCAGGGTCCTAGTTGCTGGCAGCTTTCGTTCTGGAAGGATCCAGCAGAGTTTGTAGATTCCTGGCTTGGCACTGCCCTGCCTGCCAGGCCAAGTGGCCACAAATGAAGGCCATTTTCCATGGGAAAAACGAAGTCCTTTCCCCAGGGTCTCAGGAATATGTTCAAGGTGGCGTTTGAGGCTCTAAGTACTTCCAGGGCCCTAGTTGCTGCCAGCTTTTCTTTGGAAAAATCCAGCAACGATTGCATCATTCTAGCTAGGCTCCCACTTTCTGCCAGGGTGAGTGGCTGCCAAGGGAGGCCATTTGCCATGGGAAAAAGAAGTCCTTTCCCCAGGGTCTGGGTGTCAGATGAAAGGTGGCCTTTGGGGTTCTGAGGACTTGTAGGGTAGTACTTACTGGCTAGAGTAGAGGAAATGGATTCTATTTGAATATCTGTCTAGAGGCTTTGCCCCACAGGTCCTGGTTGTCCTTGATGGGCTGCAGCTGTGAGCATTGAAGAGAACTGGATAAAAGGGGGCGGCGTAGCCATTCAGGGAGAGCCTTGAAGGAGCCCTGAACTGGGAAAGAACAGCATGCAGAAGAAAGCGTCTGTGCTGTGAAGATCTGCAGCCATAAGAACACACCGAGGAGGTATGGACTTTAGCAATCTGAGAACAGCATTATGGGACTCTAGAGAAATAAAACAACAACAAGTGGCAGCTTTCGATTTGGAGCAATCCAGCAAAGCTTGCAAATTTCTTGCTGGGCACCACCCTCTTGGTCAGGGCGAGTGGCCAGAAATGGAGGCCATTTTCCATGGGGAAAACGAAGTCATTGGCCCAGGCTCTGGGTGTCAGATGACTGGTGGCATCTGGGGCTCTAAGGACTTGCAGGGTCCTAGTTGCTGGCAGCTTTCGTTCTGGAAGGATCCAGCAGAGTTTGTAGATTCCTGGCTTGGCACTGCCTGCCTGCCAGGCCAAGTGGCCACAAATGAAGGCCATTTTCCATGGGAAAAACGAAGTCCTTTCCCCAGGGTCTCAGTAATATGTTCAAGGTGGCGTTTGAGGCTCTAAGTACTTCCAGGGCCCTAGTTGCTGCCAGCTTTTCTTTGGAAAAATCCAGCAACGATTGCATCATTCTAGCTAGGCTCCCACTTTCTGCCAGGGTGAGTGGCTGCCAAGGGAGGCCATTTGCCATGGGAAAAAGAAGTCCTTTCCCCAGGGTCTGGGTGTCAGATGAAAGGTGGCCTTTGGGGTTCTGAGGACTTGTAGGGTAGTACTTACTGGCTAGAGTAGAGGAAATGGATTCTATTTGAATATCTGTCCCACAGGTCCTGGTTGTCCTTGATGGGCTGCAGCTGTGAGCATTGAAGAGAACTGGGATAAAAGGGGGCGGCGTAGCCATTCAGGGAGAGCCTTGAAGGAGCCCTGAACTGGGAAAGAACAGCATGCAGAAGAAAGCGTCTGTGCTGTGAAGATCTGCAGCCATAAGAACACACCGAGGAGGTATGGACTTTAGCAATCTGAGAACAGCATGATGGGACTCTAGAGAAATAGAACAACAACAAGTGGTAGCTTTAGATTTGGAGCAATCCAGCAAAGCTTGCAAATTTCTTGCTGGGCACCACCCTCTTGGTCAGGGCGAGTGGCCAGAAATGGAGGCCATTTTCCATGGGGAAAACGAAGTCATTGGCCCAGGCTCTGGGTGTCAGATGACTGGTGGCATCTGGGGCTCTAAGGACTTGCAGGGTCCTAGTTGCTGGCAGCTTTCGTTCTGGAAGGATCCAGCAGAGTTTGTAGATTCCTGGCTTGGCACTGCCCTGCCTGCCAGGCCAAGTGGCCACAAATGAAGGCCATTTCCCATGGGAAAAACGAAGTCCTTTCCCCAGGGTCTCAGGAATATGTTCAAGGTGGCGTTTGAGGCTCTAAGTACTTCCAGGGCCCTAGTTGCTGCCAGCTTTTCTTTTGGAAAAATCCAGCAACGATTGCATCATTCTAGCTAGGCTCCCACTTTCTGCCAGGGTGAGTGGCTGCCAAGGGAGGCCATTTGCCATGGGAAAAAGAAGTCCTTTCCCCAGGGTCTGGGTGTCAGATGAAAGGTGGCCTTTGGGGTTCTGAGGACTTGTAGGGTAGTACTTACTGGCTAGAGTAGAGGAAATGGATTCTATTTGAATATCTGTCTAGAGGCTTTGCCCCACAGGTCCTGGTTGTCCTTGATGGGCTGCAGCTGTGAGCATTGAAGAGAACTGGGATAAAAGGGGGCGGCGTAGCATTCAGGGAGAGCCTTGAAGGAGCCCTGAACTGGGAAAGAACAGCATGCAGAAGAAAGCGTCTGTGCTGTGAAGATCTGCAGCCATAAGAACACACCGAGGAGGTATGGACTTTAGCAATCTGAGAACAGCATTATGGGACTCTAGAGAAATAGAACAACAACAAGTGGCAGCTTTAGATTTGGAGCAATCCAGCAAAGCTTGCAAATTTCTTGCTGGGCACCACCCTCTTGGTCAGGGCGAGTGGCCAGAAATGGAGGCCATTTTCCATGGGGAAAACGAAGTCATTGGCCCAGGCTCTGGGTGTCAGATGACTGGTGGCATCTGGGGCTCTAAGGACTTGCAGGGTCCTAGTTGCTGGCAGCTTTCGTTCTGGAAGGATCCAGCACAGTTTGTAGATTCCTGGCTTGGCACTGCCCTGCCTGCCAGGCCAAGTGGCCACAAATGAAGGCCATTTTCCATGGGAAAAAGAAGTCCTTTCCCCAGGGTCTCAGGAATATGTTCAAGGTGGCGTTTGAGGCTCTAAGTACTTCCAGGGCCCTAGTTGCTGGCAGCTTTTCTTTTGGAAAAATCCAGCAACGATTGCATCATTCTAGCTAGGCTCCCACTTTCTGCCAGGGTGAGTGGCTGCCAAGGGAGGCCATTTGCCATGGGAAAAAGAAGTCCTTTCCCCAGGGTCTGGGTGTCAGATGAAAGGTGGCCTTTGGGGTTCTGAGGACTTGTAGGGTAGTACTTACTGGCTAGAGTAGAGGAAATGGATTCTATTTGAATATCTGTCCCACAGGTCCTGGTTGTCCTTGATGGGCTGCAGCTGTGAGCATTGAAGAGAACTGGGATAAAAGGGGGCGGCGTAGCCATTCAGGGAGAGCCTTGAAGGAGCCCTGAACTGGGAAAGAACAGCATGCAGAAGAAAGCATCTGTGCTGTGAAGATCTGCAGCCATAAGAACACACCGAGGAGGTATGGACTTTAGCAATCTGAGAACAGCATGATGGGACTCTAGAGAAATTAGAACAACAACAAGTGGCAGCTTTCGATTTGGAGCAATCCAGCAAAGCTTGCAAATTTCTTGCTGGGCACCACCCTCTTGGTCAGGGCGAGTGGCCAGAAATGGAGGCCATTTTCCATGGGGAAAACGAAGTCATTGGCCCAGGCTCTGGGTGTCAGATGACTGGTGGCATCTGGGGCTCTAAGGACTTGCAGGGTCCTAGTTGCTGGCAGCTTTCGTTCTGGAAGGATCCAGCACAGTTTGTAGATTCCTGGCTTGGCACTGCCCTGCCTGCCAGGCCAAGTGGCCACAAATGAAGGCCATTTCCCATGGGAAAAACGAAGTCCTTTCCCCAGGGTCTCAGGAATATGTTCAAGGTGGCGTTTGAGGCTCTAAGTACTTCCAGGGCCCTAGTTGCTGCCAGCTTTTCTTTTGGAAAAATCCAGCAACGATTGCATCATTCTAGCTAGGCTCCCACTTTCTGCCAGGGTGAGTGGCTGCCAAGGGAGGCCATTTGCCATGGAAAAAGAAGTCCTTTCCCCAGGGTCTGGGTGTCAGATGAAAGGTGGCCTTTGGGGTTCTGAGGACTTGTAGGGTAGTACTTACTGGCTAGAGTAGAGGAAATGGATTCTATTTGAATATCTGTCTAGAGGCTTTGCCCCACAGGTCCTGGTTGTCCTTGATGGGCTGCAGCTGTGAGCATTGAAGAGAACTGGATAAAAGGGGCGGCTTAGCCATTCAGGGAGAGCCTTGAAGGAGCCCTGAACTGGGAAAGAACAGCATGCAGAAGAAAGCGTCTGTGCTGTGAAGATCTGCAGCCATAAGAACACACCGAGGAGGTATGGACTTTAGCAATCTGAGAACAGCATTATGGGACTCTAGAGAAATAAAACAACAACAAGTGGCAGCTTTCGATTTGGAGCAATCCAGCAAAGCTTGCAAATTTCTTGCTGGGCACCACCCTCTTGGTCAGGCGAGTGGCCAGAAATGGAGGCCATTTTCCATGGGGAAAACGAAGTCATTGGCCCAGGCTCTGGGTGTCAGATGACAGGTGGCATCTGGGGCTCTAAGGACTTGCAGGGTCCTAGTTGCTGGCAGCTTTCGTTCTGGAAGGATCCAGCAGAGTTTGTAGATTCCTGGCTTGGCACTGCCCTGCCTGCCAGGCCAAGTGGCCACAAATGAAGGCCATTTTCCATGGGAAAAACGAAGTCCTTTCCCCAGGGTCTCAGGAATATGTTCAAGGTGGCGTTTGAGGCTCTAAGTACTTCCAGGGCCCTAGTTGCTGCCAGCTTTTCTTTTGGAAAAATCCAGCAACGATTGCATCATTCTAGCTAGGCTCCCACTTTCTGCCAGGGTGAGTGGCTGCCAAGGGAGGCCATTTGCCATGGGAAAAAGAAGTCCTTTCCCCAGGGTCTGGGTGTCAGATGAAAGGTGGCCTTTGGGGTTCTGAGGACTTGTAGGGTAGTACTTACTGGCTAGAGTAGAGGAAATGGATTCTATTTGAATATCTGTCCCACAGGTCCTGGTTGTCCTTGATGGGCTGCAGCTGTGAGCATTGAAGAGAACTGGGATAAAAGGGGGCGGCGTAGCCATTCAGGGAGAGCCTTGAAGGAGCCCTGAACTGGGAAAGAACAGCATGCAGAAGAAAGCGTCTGTGCTGTGAAGATCTGCAGCCATAAGAACACACCGAGGAGGTATGGACTTTAGCAATCTGAGAACAGCATGATGGGACTCTAGAGAAATAGAACAACAACAAGTGGTAGCTTTAGATTTGGAGCAATCCAGCAAAGCTTGCAAATTTCTTGCTGGGCACCACCCTCTTGGTCAGGGCGAGTGGCCAGAAATGGAGGCCATTTTCCATGGGGAAAACGAAGTCATTGGCCCAGGCTCTGGGTGTCAGATGACTGGTGGCATCTGGGGCTCTAAGGACTTGCAGGGTCCTAGTTGCTGGCAGCTTTCGTTCTGGAAGGATCCAGCAGAGTTTGTAGATTCCTGGCTTGGCACTGCCCTGCCTGCCAGGCCAAGTGGCCACAAATGAAGGCCATTTCCATGGGAAAAACGAAGTCCTTTCCCCAGGGTCTCAGGAATATGTTCAAGGTGGCGTTTGAGGCTCTAAGTACTTCCAGGGCCCTAGTTGCTGGCAGCTTTTCTTTTGGAAAAATCCAGCAACGATTGCATCATTCTAGCTAGGCTCCCACTTTCTGCCAGGGTGAGTGGCTGCCAAGGGAGGCCATTTGCCATGGGAAAAAGAAGTCCTTTCCCCAGGGTCTGGGTGTCAGATGAAAGGTGGCCTTTGGGGTTCTGAGGACTTGTAGGGTAGTACTTACTGGCTAGAGTAGAGGAAATGGATTCTATTTGAATATCTGTCTAGAGGCTTTGCCCCACAGGTCCTGGTTGTCCTTGATGGGCTGCAGCTGTGAGCATTGAAGAGAACTGGGATAAAAGGGGGCGGCGTAGCCATTCAGGGAGAGCCTTGAAGGAGCCCTGAACTGGGAAAGAACAGCATGCAGAAGAAAGCGTCTGTGCTGTGAAGATCTGCAGCCATAAGAACACACCGAGGAGGTATGGACTTTAGCAATCTGAGAACAGCATGATGGGACTCTAGAGAAATAGAACAACAACAAGTGGCAGCTTTCGATTTGGAGCAATCCAGCAAAGCTTGCAAATTTCTTGCTGGGCACCACCCTCTTGGTCAGGGCGAGTGGCCAGAAATGGAGGCCATTTTCCATGGGGAAAACGAAGTCATTGGCCCAGGCTCTGGGTGTCAGATGACTGGTGGCATCTGGGGCTGTAAGGACTTGCAGGGTCCTAGTTGCTGGCAGCTTTCGTTCTGGAAGGATCCAGCACAGTTTGTAGATTCCTGGCTTGGCACTGCCCTGCCTGCCAGGCCAAGTGGCCACAAATGAAGGCCATTTTCCATGGGAAAAAGAAGTCCTTTCCCCAGGGTCTCAGGAATATGTTCAAGGTGGCGTTTGAGGCTCTAAGTACTTCCAGGGCCCTAGTTGCTGCCAGCTTTTCTTTTGAAAAATCCAGCAACGATTGCATCATTCTAGCTAGGCTCCCACTTTCTGCCAGGGTGAGTGGCTGCCAAGGGAGGCCATTTGCCATGGGAAAAAGAAGTCCTTTCCCCAGGGTCTGGGTGTCAGATGAAAGGTGGCCTTTGGGGTTCTGAGGACTTGTAGGGTAGTACTTACTGGCTAGAGTAGAGGAAATGGATTCTATTTGAATATCTGTCCCACAGGTCCTGGTTGTCCTTGATGGGCTGCAGCTGTGAGCATTGAAGAGAACTGGGATAAAAGGGGGCGGCGTAGCCATTCAGGGAGAGCCTTGAAGGAGCCCTGAACTGGGAAAGAACAGCATGCAGAAGAAAGCGTCTGTGCTGTGAAGATCTGCAGCCATAAGAACACACCGAGGAGGTATGGACTTTAGCAATCTGAGAACAGCATGATGGGACTCTAGAGAAATAGAACAACAACAAGTGGCAGCTTTCGATTTGGAGCAATCCAGCAAAGCTTGCAAATTTCTTGCTGGGCACCACCCTCTTGGTCAGGGCGAGTGGCCAGAAATGGAGGCCATTTTCCATGGGGAAAACGAAGTCATTGGCCCAGGCTCTGGGTGTCAGATGACTGGTGGCATCTGGGGCTCTAAGGACTTGCAGGGTCCTAGTTGCTGGCAGCTTTCGTTCTGGAAGGATCCAGCAGAGTTTGTAGATTCCTGGCTTGGCACTGCCCTGCCTGCCAGGCCAAGTGGCCACAAATGAAGGCCATTTTCCATGGGAAAAACGAAGTCCTTTCCCCAGGGTCTCAGTAATATGTTCAAGGTGGCGTTTGAGGCTCTAAGTACTTCCAGGGCCCTAGTTGCTGCCAGCTTTTCTTTTGGAAAAATCCAGCAACGATTGCATCATTCTAGCTAGGCTCCCACTTTCTGCCAGGGTGAGTGGCTGCCAAGGGAGGCCATTTGCCATGGAAAAAAGAAGTCCTTTCCCCAGGGTCTGGGTGTCAGATGAAAGGTGGCCTTTGGGGTTCTGAGGACTTGTAGGGTAGTACTTACTGGCTAGAGTAGAGGAAATGGATTCTATTTGAATATCTGTCTAGAGGCTTTGCCCCACAGGTCCTGGTTGTCCTTGATGGGCTGCAGCTGTGAGCATTGAAGAGAACTGGGATAAAAGGGGGCGGCGTAGCCATTCAGGGAGAGCCTTGAAGGAGCCCTGAACTGGGAAAGAACAGCATGCAGAAGAAAGCGTCTGTGCTGTGAAGATCTGCAGCCATAAGAACACACCGAGGAGGTATGGACTTTAGCAATCTGAGAACAGCATTATGGGACTCTAGAGAATAAAACAACAACAAGTGGCAGCTTTCGATTTGGAGCAATCCAGCAAAGCTTGCAAATTTCTTGCTGGGCACCACCCTCTTGGTCAGGGCGAGTGGCCAGAAATGGAGGCCATTTTCCATGGGGAAAACGAAGTCATTGGCCCAGGCTCTGGGTGTCAGATGACAGGTGGCATCTGGGGCTCTAAGGACTTGCAGGGTCCTAGTTGCTGGCAGCTTTCGTTCTGGAAGGATCCAGCAGAGTTTGTAGATTCCTGGCTTGGCACTGCCCTGCCTGCCAGGCCAAGTGGCCACAAATGAAGGCCATTTTCCATGGGAAAAACGAAGTCCTTTCCCCAGGGTCTCAGGAATATGTTCAAGGTGGCGTTTGAGGCTCTAAGTACTTCCAGGGCCCTAGTTGCTGGCAGCTTTTCTTTTGGAAAAATCCAGCAACGATTGCATCATTCTAGCTAGGCTCCCACTTTCTGCCAGGGTGAGTGGCTGCCAAGGGAGGCCATTTGCCATGGGAAAAAGAAGTCCTTTCCCCAGGGTCTGGGTGTCAGATGAAAGGTGGCCTTTGGGGTTCTGAGGACTTGTAGGGTACTACTTACTGGCTAGAGTAGAGGAAATGGATTCTATTTGAATATCTGTCCCACAGGTCCTGGTTGTCCTTGATGGGCTGCAGCTGTGAGCATTGAAGAGAACTGGGATAAAAGGGGGCGGCGTAGCCATTCAGGGAGAGCCTTGAAGGAGCCCTGAACTGGGAAAGAACAGCATGCAGAAGAAAGCGTCTGTGCTGTGAAGATCTGCAGCCATAAGAACACACCGAGGAGGTATGGACTTTAGCAATCTGAGAACAGCATGATGGGACTCTAGAGAAATAGAACAACAACAAGTGGCAGCTTTCGATTTGGAGCAATCCAGCAAAGCTTGCAAATTTCTTGCTGGGCACCACCCTCTTGGTCAGGGCGAGTGGCCAGAAATGGAGGCCATTTTCCATGGGGAAAACGAAGTCATTGGCCCAGGCTCTGGGTGTCAGATGACAGGTTGCATCTGGGGCTCTAAGGACTTGCAGGGTCCTAGTTGCTGGCAGCTTTCGTTCTGGAAGGATCCAGCAGAGTTTGTAGATTCCTGGCTTGGCACTGCCCTGCCTGCCAGGCCAAGTGGCCACAAATGAAGGCCATTTTCCATGGGAAAAACGAAGTCCTTTCCCCAGGGTCTCAGTAATATGTTCAAGGTGGCGTTTGAGGCTCTAAGTACTTCCAGGGCCCTAGTTGCTGCCAGCTTTTCTTTTGGAAAAATCCAGCAACGATTGCATCATTCTAGCTAGGCTCCCACTTTCTGCCAGGGTGAGTGGCTGCCAAGGGAGGCCATTTGCCATGGGAAAAAGAAGTCCTTTCCCCAGGGTCTGGGTGTCAGATGAAAGGTGGCCTTTGGGGTTCTGAGGACTTGTAGGGTAGTACTTACTGGCTAGAGTAGAGGAAATGGATTCTATTTGAATATCTGTCTAGAGGCTTTGCCCCACAGGTCCTGGTTGTCCTTGATGGGCTGCAGCTGTGAGCATTGAAGAGAACTGGGATAAAAGGGGGCGGCGTAGCCATTCAGGGAGAGCCTTGAAGGAGCCCTGAACTGGGAAAGAACAGCATGCAGAAGAAAGCGTCTGTGCTGTGAAGATCTGCAGCCATAAGAACACACCGAGGAGGTATGGACTTTAGCAATCTGAGAACAGCATGATGGGACTCTAGAGAAATAAAACAACAACAAGTGGCAGCTTTCGATTTGGAGCAATCCAGCAAAGCTTGCAAATTTCTTGCTGGGCACCACCCTCTTGGTCAGGGCGAGTGGCCAGAAATGGAGGCCATTTTCCATGGGGAAAACGAAGTCATTGGCCCAGGCTCTGGGTGTCAGATGACAGGTGGCATCTGGGGCTCTAAGGACTTGCAGGGTCCTAGTTGCTGGCAGCTTTCGTTCTGGAAGGATCCAGCAGAGTTTGTAGATTCCTGGCTTGGCACTGCCCTGCCTGCCAGGCCAAGTGGCCAGAAATGAAGGCCATTTTCCATGGGAAAAACGAAGTCCTTTCCCCAGGGTCTCAGGAATATGTTCAAGGTGGCGTTTGAGGCTCTAAGTACTTCCAGGGCCCTAGTTGCTGCCAGCTTTTCTTTTGGAAAAATCCAGCAACGATTGCATCATTCTAGCTAGGCTCCCACTTTCTGCCAGGGTGAGTGGCTGCCAAGGGAGGCCATTTGCCATGGGAAAAAGAAGTCCTTTCCCCAGGGTCTGGGTGTCAGATGAAAGGTGGCCTTTGGGGTTCTGAGGACTTGTAGGGTAGTACTTACTGGCTAGAGTAGAGGAAATGGATTCTATTTGAATATCTGTCCCACAGGTCCTGGTTGTCCTTGATGGGCTGCAGCTGTGAGCATTGAAGAGAACTGGGATAAAAGGGGGCGGCGTAGCCATTCAGGGAGAGCCTTGAAGGAGCCCTGAACTGGGAAAGAACAGCATGCAGAAGAAAGCGTCTGTGCTGTGAAGATCTGCAGCCATAAGAACACACCGAGGAGGTATGGACTTTAGCAATCTGAGAACAGCATGATGGGACTCTAGAGAAATAGAACAACAACAAGTGGTAGCTTTCGATTTGGAGCAATCCAGCAAAGCTTGCAAATTTCTTGCTGGGCACCACCCTCTTGGTCAGGGCGAGTGGCCAGAAATGGAGGCCATTTTCCATGGGGAAAACGAAGTCATTGGCCCAGGCTCTGGGTGTCAGATGACTGGTGGCATCTGGGGCTCTAAGGACTTGCAGGGTCCTAGTTGCTGGCAGCTTTCGTTCTGGAAGGATCCAGCAGAGTTTGTAGATTCCTGGCTTGGCACTGCCCTGCCTGCCAGGCCAAGTGGCCACAAATGAAGGCCATTTCCCATGGGAAAAACGAAGTCCTTTCCCCAGGGTCTCAGGAATATGTTCAAGGTGGCGTTTGAGGCTCTAAGTACTTCCAGGGCCCTAGTTGCTGGCAGCTTTTCTTTTGGAAAAATCCAGCAACGATTGCATCATTCTAGCTAGGCTCCCACTTTCTGCCAGGGTGAGTGGCTGCCAAGGGAGGCCATTTGCCATGGGAAAAAGAAGTCCTTTCCCCAGGGTCTGGGTGTCAGATGAAAGGTGGCCTTTGGGGTTCTGAGGACTTGTAGGGTAGTACTTACTGGCTAGAGTAGAGGAAATGGATTCTATTTGAATATCTGTCTAGAGGCTTTGCCCCACAGGTCCTGGTTGTCCTTGATGGGCTGCAGCTGTGAGCATTGAAGAGAACTGGGATAAAAGGGGGCGGCGTAGCCATTCAGGGAGAGCCTTGAAGGAGCCCTGAACTGGGAAAGAACAGCATGCAGAAGAAAGCGTCTGTGCTGTGAAGATCTGCAGCCATAAGAACACACCGAGGAGGTATGGACTTTAGCAATCTGAGAACAGCATTATGGGACTCTAGAGAAATAGAACAACAACAAGTGGCAGCTTTCGATTTGGAGCAATCCAGCAAAGCTTGCAAATTTCTTGCTGGGCACCACCCTCTTGGTCAGGGCGAGTGGCCAGAAATGGAGGCCATTTTCCATGGGGAAAACGAAGTCATTGGCCCAGGCTCTGGGTGTCAGATGACTGGTGGCATCTGGGGCTCTAAGGACTTGCAGGGTCCTAGTTGCTGGCAGCTTTCGTTCTGGAAGGATCCAGCACAGTTTGTAGATTCCTGGCTTGGCACTGCCCTGCCTGCCAGGCCAAGTGGCCACAAATGAAGGCCATTTCCCATGGGAAAAACGAAGTCCTTTCCCCAGGGTCTCAGGAATATGTTCAAGGTGGCGTTTGAGGCTCTAAGTACTTCCAGGGCCCTAGTTGCTGCCAGCTTTTCTTTTGGAAAAATCCAGCAACGATTGCATCATTCTAGCTAGGCTCCCACTTTCTGCCAGGGTGAGTGGCTGCCAAGGGAGGCCATTTGCCATGGGAAAAAGAAGTCCTTTCCCCAGGGTCTGGGTGTCAGATGAAAGGTGGCCTTTGGGGTTCTGAGGACTTGTAGGGTAGTACTTACTGGCTAGAGTAGAGGAAATGGATTCTATTTGAATATCTGTCCCACAGGTCCTGGTTGTCCTTGATGGGCTGCAGCTGTGAGCATTGAAGAGAACTGGGATAAAAGGGGGCGGCTTAGCCATTCAGGGAGAGCCTTGAAGGAGCCCTGAACTGGGAAAGAACAGCATGCAGAAGAAAGCGTCTGTGCTGTGAAGATCTGCAGCCATAAGAACACACCGAGGAGGTATGGACTTTAGCAATCTGAGAACAGCATGATGGGACTCTAGAGAAATAGAACAACAACAAGTGGCAGCTTTCGATTTGGAGCAATCCAGCAAAGCTTGCAAATTTCTTGCTGGGCACCACCCTCTTGGTCAGGGCGAGTGGCCAGAAATGGAGGCCATTTTCCATGGGGAAAACGAAGTCATTGGCCCAGGCTCTGGGTGTCAGATGACTGGTGGCATCTGGGGCTCTAAGGACTTGCAGGGTCCTAGTTGCTGGCAGCTTTCGTTCTGGAAGGATCCAGCAGAGTTTGTAGATTCCTGGCTTGGCACTGCCCTGCCTGCCAGGCCAAGTGGCCACAAATGAAGGCCATTTTCCATGGGAAAAACGAAGTCCTTTCCCCAGGGTCTCAGTAATATGTTCAAGGTGGCGTTTGAGGCTCTAAGTACTTCCAGGGCCCTAGTTGCTGGCAGCTTTTCTTTTGGAAAAATCCAGCAACGATTGCATCATTCTAGCTAGGCTCCCACTTTCTGCCAGGGTGAGTGGCTGCCAAGGGAGGCCATTTGCCATGGGAAAAAGAAGTCCTTTCCCCAGGGTCTGGGTGTCAGATGAAAGGTGGCCTTTGGGGTTCTGAGGACTTGTAGGGTAGTACTTACTGGCTAGAGTAGAGGAAATGGATTCTATTTGAATATCTGTCCCACAGGTCCTGGTTGTCCTTGATGGGCTGCAGCTGTGAGCATTGAAGAGAACTGGGATAAAAGGGGGCGGCGTAGCCATTCAGGGAGAGCCTTGAAGGAGCCCTGAACTGGGAAAGAACAGCATGCAGAAGAAAGCGTCTGTGCTGTGAAGATCTGCAGCCATAAGAACACACCGAGGAGGTATGGACTTTAGCAATCTGAGAACAGCATGATGGGACTCTAGAGAAATAGAAGAACAACAAGTGGTAGCTTTAGATTTGGAGCAATCCAGCAAAGCTTGCAAATTTCTTGCTGGGCACCACCCTCTTGGTCAGGGCGAGTGGCCAGAAATGGAGGCCATTTTCCATGGGGAAAACGAAGTCATTGGCCCAGGCTCTGGGTGTCAGATGACTGGTGGCATCTGGGGCTGTAAGGACTTGCAGGGTCCTAGTTGCTGGCAGCTTTCGTTCTGGAAGGATCCAGCAGAGTTTGTAGATTCCTGGCTTGGCACTGCCCTGCCTGCCAGGCAGAGTGGCCACAAATGAAGGCCATTTTCCATGGGAAAAACGAAGTCCTTTCCCCAGGGTCTCAGTAATATGTTCAAGGTGGCGTTTGAGGCTCTAAGTACTTCCAGGGCCCTAGTTGCTGCCAGCTTTTCTTTTGGAAAAATCCAGCAACGATTGCATCATTCTAGCTAGGCTCCCACTTTCTGCCAGGGTGAGTGGCTGCCAAGGGAGGCCATTTGCCATGGGAAAAAGAAGTCCTTTCCCCAGGGTCTGGGTGTCAGATGAAAGGTGGCCTTTGGGGTTCTGAGGACTTGTAGGGTAGTACTTACTGGCTAGAGTAGAGGAAATGGATTCTATTTGAATATCTGTCCCACAGGTCCTGGTTGTCCTTGATGGGCTGCAGCTGTGAGCATTGAAGAGAACTGGGATAAAAGGGGGCGGCGTAGCCATTCAGGGAGAGCCTTGAAGGAGCCCTGAACTGGGAAAGAACAGCATGCAGAAGAAAGCGTCTGTGCTGTGAAGATCTGCAGCCATAAGAACACACCGAGGAGGTATGGACTTTAGCAATCTGAGAACAGCATGATGGGACTCTAGAGAAATAGAACAACAACAAGTGGCAGCTTTAGATTTGGAGCAATCCAGCAAAGCTTGCAAATTTCTTGCTGGGCACCACCCTCTTGGTCAGGGCGAGTGGCCAGAAATGGAGGCCATTTTCCATGGGGAAAACGAAGTCATTGGCCCAGGCTCTGGGTGTCAGATGACTGGTGGCATCTGGGGCTGTAAGGACTTGCAGGGTCCTAGTTGCTGGCAGCTTTCGTTCTGGAAGGATCCAGCAGAGTTTGTAGATTCCTGGCTTGGCACTGCCCTGCCTGCCAGGCCAAGTGGCCACAAATGAAGGCCATTTCCCATGGGAAAAACGAAGTCCTTTCCCCAGGGTCTCAGTAATATGTTCAAGGTGGCGTTTGAGGCTCTAAGTACTTCCAGGGCCCTAGTTGCTGCCAGCTTTTCTTTTGGAAAAATCCAGCAACGATTGCATCATTCTAGCTAGGCTCCCACTTTCTGCCAGGGTGAGTGGCTGCCAAGGGAGGCCATTTGCCATGGGAAAAAGAAGTCCTTTCCCCAGGGTCTGGGTGTCAGATGAAAGGTGGCCTTTGGGGTTCTGAGGACTTGTAGGGTAGTACTTACTGGCTAGAGTAGAGGAAATGGATTCTATTTGAATATCTGTCCCACAGGTCCTGGTTGTCCTTGATGGGCTGCAGCTGTGAGCATTGAAGAGAACTGGGATAAAAGGGGGCGGCGTAGCCATTCAGGGAGAGCCTTGAAGGAGCCCTGAACTGGGAAAGAACAGCATGCAGAAGAAAGCGTCTGTGCTGTGAAGATCTGCAGCCATAAGAACACACCGAGGAGGTATGGACTTTAGCAATCTGAGAACAGCATGATGGGACTCTAGAGAAATAGAAGAACAACAAGTGGCAGCTTTCGATTTGGAGCAATCCAGCAAAGCTTGCAAATTTCTTGCTGGGCACCACCCTCTTGGTCAGGGCGAGTGGCCAGAAATGGAGGCCATTTTCCATGGGGAAAACGAAGTCATTGGCCCAGGCTCTGGGTGTCAGATGACTGGTGGCATCTGGGGCTCTAAGGACTTGCAGGGTCCTAGTTGCTGGCAGCTTTCGTTCTGGAAGGATCCAGCAGAGTTTGTAGATTCCTGGCTTGGCACTGCCCTGCCTGCCAGGCCAAGTGGCCACAAATGAAGGCCATTTCCCATGGGAAAAACGAAGTCCTTTCCCCAGGGTCTCAGGAATATGTTCAAGGTGGCGTTTGAGGCTCTAAGTACTTCCAGGGCCCTAGTTGCTGCCAGCTTTTCTTTTGGAAAAATCCAGCAACGATTGCATCATTCTAGCTAGGCTCCCACTTTCTGCCAGGGTGAGTGGCTGCCAAGGGAGGCCATTTGCCATGGGAAAAAGAAGTCCTTTCCCCAGGGTCTGGGTGTCAGATGAAAGGTGGCCTTTGGGGTTCTGAGGACTTGTAGGGTAGTACTTACTGGCTAGAGTAGAGGAAATGGATTCTATTTGAATATCTGTCTAGAGGCTTTGCCCCACAGGTCCTGGTTGTCCTTGATGGGCTGCAGCTGTGAGCATTGAAGAGAACTGGGATAAAAGGGGGCGGCGTAGCCATTCAGGGAGAGCCTTGAAGGAGCCCTGAACTGGGAAAGAACAGCATGCAGAAGAAAGCGTCTGTGCTGTGAAGATCTGCAGCCATAAGAACACACCGAGGAGGTATGGACTTTAGCAAGCTGAGAACAGCATGATGGGACTCTAGAGAAATAGAACAACAACAAGTGGCAGCTTTCGATTTGGAGCAATCCAGCAAAGCTTGCAAATTTCTTGCTGGGCACCACCCTCTTGGTCAGGGCGAGTGGCCAGAAATGGAGGCCATTTTCCATGGGGAAAACGAAGTCATTGGCCCAGGCTCTGGGTGTCAGATGACTGGTGGCATCTGGGGCTCTAAGGACTTGCAGGGTCCTAGTTGCTGGCAGCTTTCGTTCTGGAAGGATCCAGCAGAGTTTGTAGATTCCTGGCTTGGCACTGCCCTGCCTGCCAGGCCAAGTGGCCACAAATGAAGGCCATTTTCCATGGGAAAAACGAAGTCCTTTCCCCAGGGTCTCAGTAATATGTTCAAGGTGGCGTTTGAGGCTCTAAGTACTTCCAGGGCCCTAGTTGCTGCCAGCTTTTCTTTTGGAAAAATCCAGCAACGATTGCATCATTCTAGCTAGGCTCCCACTTTCTGCCAGGGTGAGTGGCTGCCAAGGGAGGCCATTTGCCATGGGAAAAAGAAGTCCTTTCCCCAGGGTCTGGGTGTCAGATGAAAGGTGGCCTTTGGGGTTCTGAGGACTTGTAGGGTAGTACTTACTGGCTAGAGTAGAGGAAATGGATTCTATTTGAATATCTGTCTAGAGGCTTTGCCCCACAGGTCCTGGTTGTCCTTGATGGGCTGCAGCTGTGAGCATTGAAGAGAACTGGGATAAAAGGGGGCGGCGTAGCCATTCAGGGAGAGCCTTGAAGGAGCCCTGAACTGGGAAAGAACAGCATGCAGAAGAAAGCGTCTGTGCTGTGAAGATCTGCAGCCATAAGAACACACCGAGGAGGTATGGACTTTAGCAATCTGAGAACAGCATGATGGGACTCTAGAGAAATAAAACAACAAGAAGTGGCAGCTTTCGATTTGGAGCAATCCAGCAAAGCTTGCAAATTTCTTGCTGGGCACCACCCTCTTGGTCAGGGCGAGTGGCCAGAAATGGAGGCCATTTTCCATGGGGAAAACGAAGTCATTGGCCCAGGCTCTGGGTGTCAGATGACAGGTGGCATCTGGGGCTCTAAGGACTTGCAGGGTCCTAGTTGCTGGCAGCTTTCGTTCTGGAAGGATCCAGCAGAGTTTGTAGATTCCTGGCTTGGCACTGCCCTGCCTGCCAGGCCAAGTGGCCACAAATGAAGGCCATTTTCCATGGGAAAAACGAAGTCCTTTCCCCAGGGTCTCAGTAATATGTTCAAGGTGGCGTTTGAGGCTCTAAGTACTTCCAGGGCCCTAGTTGCTGCCAGCTTTTCTTTTGGAAAAATCCAGCAACGATTGCATCATTCTAGCTAGGCTCCCACTTTCTGCCAGGGTGAGTGGCTGCCAAGGGAGGCCATTTGCCATGGGAAAAAGAAGTCCTTTCCCCAGGGTCTGGGTGTCAGATGAAAGGTGGCCTTTGGGGTTCTGAGGACTTGTAGGGTAGTACTTACTGGCTAGAGTAGAGGAAATGGATTCTATTTGAATATCTGTCCCACAGGTCCTGGTTGTCCTTGATGGGCTGCAGCTGTGAGCATTGAAGAGAACTGGGATAAAAGGGGGCGGCGTAGCCATTCAGGGAGAGCCTTGAAGGAGCCCTGAACTGGGAAAGAACAGCATGCAGAAGAAAGCGTCTGTGCTGTGAAGATCTGCAGCCATAAGAACACACCGAGGAGGTATGGACTTTAGCAATCTGAGAACAGCATGATGGGACTCTAGAGAAATAGAACAACAACAAGTGGCAGCTTTAGATTTGGAGCAATCCAGCAAAGCTTGCAAATTTCTTGCTGGGCACCACCCTCTTGGTCAGGGCGAGTGGCCAGAAATGGAGGCCATTTTCCATGGGGAAAACGAAGTCATTGGCCCAGGCTCTGGGTGTCAGATAACTGGTGGCATCTGGGGCTCTAAGGACTTGCAGGGTCCTAGTTGCTGGCAGCTTTCGTTCTGGAAGGATCCAGCAGAGTTTGTAGATTCCTGGCTTGGCACTGCCCTGCCTGCCAGGCCAAGTGGCCACAAATGAAGGCCATTTTCCATGGGAAAAACGAAGTCCTTTCCCCAGGGTCTCAGGAATATGTTCAAGGTGGCGTTTGAGGCTCTAAGTACTTCCAGGGCCCTAGTTGCTGCCAGCTTTTCTTTTGGAAAAATCCAGCAACGATTGCATCATTCTAGCTAGGCTCCCACTTTCTGCCAGGGTGAGTGGCTGCCAAGGGAGGCCATTTGCCATGGGAAAAAGAAGTCCTTTCCCCAGGGTCTGGGTGTCAGATGAAAGGTGGCCTTTGGGGTTCTGAGGACTTGTAGGGTAGTACTTACTGGCTAGAGTAGAGGAAATGGATTCTATTTGAATATCTGTCTAGAGGCTTTGCCCCACAGGTCCTGGTTGTCCTTGATGGGCTGCAGCTGTGAGCATTGAAGAGAACTGGGATAAAAGGGGGCGGCGTAGCCATTCAGGGAGAGCCTTGAAGGAGCCCTGAACTGGGAAAGAACAGCATGCAGAAGAAAGCGTCTGTGCTGTGAAGATCTGCAGCCATAAGAACACACCGAGGAGGTATGGACTTTAGCAATCTGAGAACAGCATTATGGGACTCTAGAGAAATAGAACAACAACAAGTGGCAGCTTTCGATTTGGAGCAATCCAGCAAAGCTTGCAAATTTCTTGCTGGGCACCACCCTCTTGGTCAGGGCGAGTGGCCAGAAATGGAGGCCATTTTCCATGGGGAAAACGAAGTCATTGGCCCAGGCTCTGGGTGTCAGATGACTGGTGGCATCTGGGGCTCTAAGGACTTGCAGGGTCCTAGTTGCTGGCAGCTTTCGTTCTGGAAGGATCCAGCAGAGTTTGTAGATTCCTGGCTTGGCACTGCCCTGCCTGCCAGGCCAAGTGGCCACAAATGAAGGCCATTTTCCATGGGAAAAACGAAGTCCTTTCCCCAGGGTCTCAGTAATATGTTCAAGGTGGCGTTTGAGGCTCTAAGTACTTCCAGGGCCCTAGTTGCTGGCAGCTTTTCTTTTGGAAAAATCCAGCAACGATTGCATCATTCTAGCTAGGCTCCCACTTTCTGCCAGGGTGAGTGGCTGCCAAGGGAGGCCATTTGCCATGGGAAAAAGAAGTCCTTTCCCCAGGGTCTGGGTGTCAGATGAAAGGTGGCCTTTGGGGTTCTGAGGACTTGTAGGGTAGTACTTACTGGCTAGAGTAGAGGAAATGGATTCTATTTGAATATCTGTCCCACAGGTCCTGGTTGTCCTTGATGGGCTGCAGCTGTGAGCATTGAAGAGAACTGGGATAAAAGGGGGCGGCGTAGCCATTCAGGGAGAGCCTTGAAGGAGCCCTGAACTGGGAAAGAACAGCATGCAGAAGAAAGCGTCTGTGCTGTGAAGATCTGCAGCCATAAGAACACACCGAGGAGGTATGGACTTTAGCAATCTGAGAACAGCATGATGGGACTCTAGAGAAATAGAAGAACAACAAGTGGTAGCTTTAGATTTGGAGCAATCCAGCAAAGCTTGCAAATTTCTTGCTGGGCACCACCCTCTTGGTCAGGGCGAGTGGCCAGAAATGGAGGCCATTTTCCATGGGGAAAACGAAGTCATTGGCCCAGGCTCTGGGTGTCAGATGACTGGTGGCATCTGGGGCTGTAAGGACTTGCAGGGTCCTAGTTGCTGGCAGCTTTCGTTCTGGAAGGATCCAGCAGAGTTTGTAGATTCCTGGCTTGGCACTGCCCTGCCTGCCAGGCAGAGTGGCCACAAATGAAGGCCATTTTCCATGGGAAAAACGAAGTCCTTTCCCCAGGGTCTCAGTAATATGTTCAAGGTGGCGTTTGAGGCTCTAAGTACTTCCAGGGCCCTAGTTGCTGGCAGCTTTTCTTTTGGAAAAATCCAGCAACGATTGCATCATTCTAGCTAGGCTCCCACTTTCTGCCAGGGTGAGTGGCTGCCAAGGGAGGCCATTTGCCATGGGAAAAAGAAGTCCTTTCCCCAGGGTCTGGGTGTCAGATGAAAGGTGGCCTTTGGGGTTCTGAGGACTTGTAGGGTAGTACTTACTGGCTAGAGTAGAGGAAATGGATTCTATTTGAATATCTGTCCCACAGGTCCTGGTTGTCCTTGATGGGCTGCAGCTGTGAGCATTGAAGAGAACTGGGATAAAAGGGGGCGGCGTAGCCATTCAGGGAGAGCCTTGAAGGAGCCCTGAACTGGGAAAGAACAGCATGCAGAAGAAAGCGTCTGTGCTGTGAAGATCTGCAGCCATAAGAACACACCGAGGAGGTATGGACTTTAGCAATCTGAGAACAGCATGATGGGACTCTAGAGAAATAGAACAACAACAAGTGGCAGCTTTAGATTTGGAGCAATCCAGCAAAGCTTGCAAATTTCTTGCTGGGCACCACCCTCTTGGTCAGGGCGAGTGGCCAGAAATGGAGGCCATTTTCCATGGGGAAAACGAAGTCATTGGCCCAGGCTCTGGGTGTCAGATGACTGGTGGCATCTGGGGCTGTAAGGACTTGCAGGGTCCTAGTTGCTGGCAGCTTTCGTTCTGGAAGGATCCAGCAGAGTTTGTAGATTCCTGGCTTGGCACTGCCCTGCCTGCCAGGCCAAGTGGCCACAAATGAAGGCCATTTCCCATGGGAAAAACGAAGTCCTTTCCCCAGGGTCTCAGGAATATGTTCAAGGTGGCGTTTGAGGCTCTAAGTACTTCCAGGGCCCTAGTTGCTGCCAGCTTTTCTTTTGGAAAAATCCAGCAACGATTGCATCATTCTAGCTAGGCTCCCACTTTCTGCCAGGGTGAGTGGCTGCCAAGGGAGGCCATTTGCCATGGGAAAAAGAAGTCCTTTCCCCAGGGTCTGGGTGTCAGATGAAAGGTGGCCTTTGGGGTTCTGAGGACTTGTAGGGTAGTACTTACTGGCTAGAGTAGAGGAAATGGATTCTATTTGAATATCTGTCCCACAGGTCCTGGTTGTCCTTGATGGGCTGCAGCTGTGAGCATTGAAGAGAACTGGGATAAAAGGGGGCGGCGTAGCCATTCAGGGAGAGCCTTGAAGGAGCCCTGAACTGGGAAAGAACAGCATGCAGAAGAAAGCGTCTGTGCTGTGAAGATCTGCAGCCATAAGAACACACCGAGGAGGTATGGACTTTAGCAATCTGAGAACAGCATGATGGGACTCTAGAGAAATAGAACAACAACAAGTGGCAGCTTTCGATTTGGAGCAATCCAGCAAAGCTTGCAAATTTCTTGCTGGGCACCACCCTCTTGGTCAGGGCGAGTGGCCAGAAATGGAGGCCATTTTCCATGGGGAAAACGAAGTCATTGGCCCAGGCTCTGGGTGTCAGATGACAGGTGGCATCTGGGGCTCTAAGGACTTGCAGGGTCCTAGTTGCTGGCAGCTTTCGTTCTGGAAGGATCCAGCAGAGTTTGTAGATTCCTGGCTTGGCACTGCCCTGCCTGCCAGGCCAAGTGGCCACAAATGAAGGCCATTTCCCATGGGAAAAACGAAGTCCTTTCCCCAGGGTCTCAGGAATATGTTCAAGGTGGCGTTTGAGGCTCTAAGTACTTCCAGGGCCCTAGTTGCTGCCAGCTTTTCTTTTGGAAAAATCCAGCAACGATTGCATCATTCTAGCTAGGCTCCCACTTTCTGCCAGGGTGAGTGGCTGCCAAGGGAGGCCATTTGCCATGGGAAAAAGAAGTCCTTTCCCCAGGGTCTGGGTGTCAGATGAAAGGTGGCCTTTGGGGTTCTGAGGACTTGTAGGGTAGTACTTACTGGCTAGAGTAGAGGAAATGGATTCTATTTGAATATCTGTCTAGAGGCTTTGCCCCACAGGTCCTGGTTGTCCTTGATGGGCTGCAGCTGTGAGCATTGAAGAGAACTGGGATAAAAGGGGGCGGCGTAGCCATTCAGGGAGAGCCTTGAAGGAGCCCTGAACTGGGAAAGAACAGCATGCAGAAGAAAGCGTCTGTGCTGTGAAGATCTGCAGCCATAAGAACACACCGAGGAGGTATGGACTTTAGCAATCTGAGAACAGCATGATGGGACTCTAGAGAAATAGAACAACAACAAGTGGCAGCTTTAGATTTGGAGCAATCCAGCAAAGCTTGCAAATTTCTTGCTGGGCACCACCCTCTTGGTCAGGGCGAGTGGCCAGAAATGGAGGCCATTTTCCATGGGGAAAACGAAGTCATTGGCCCAGGCTCTGGGTGTCAGATGACTGGTGGCATCTGGGGCTCTAAGGACTTGCAGGGTCCTAGTTGCTGGCAGCTTTCGTTCTGGAAGGATCCAGCAGAGTTTGTAGATTCCTGGCTTGGCACTGCCCTGCCTGCCAGGCCAAGTGGCCACAAATGAAGGCCATTTTCCATGGGAAAAACGAAGTCCTTTCCCCAGGGTCTCAGGAATATGTTCAAGGTGGCGTTTGAGGCTCTAAGTACTTCCAGGGCCCTAGTTGCTGGCAGCTTTTCTTTTGGAAAAATCCAGCAACGATTGCATCATTCTAGCTAGGCTCCCACTTTCTGCCAGGGTGAGTGGCTGCCAAGGGAGGCCATTTGCCATGGGAAAAAGAAGTCCTTTCCCCAGGGTCTGGGTGTCAGATGAAAGGTGGCCTTTGGGGTTCTGAGGACTTGTAGGGTAGTACTTACTGGCTAGAGTAGAGGAAATGGATTCTATTTGAATATCTGTCTAGAGGCTTTGCCCCACAGGTCCTGGTTGTCCTTGATGGGCTGCAGCTGTGAGCATTGAAGAGAACTGGGATAAAAGGGGGCGGCGTAGCCATTCAGGGAGAGCCTTGAAGGAGCCCTGAACTGGGAAAGAACAGCATGCAGAAGAAAGCGTCTGTGCTGTGAAGATCTGCAGCCATAAGAACACACCGAGGAGGTATGGACTTTAGCAATCTGAGAACAGCATGATGGGACTCTAGAGAAATAAAACAACAAGAAGTGGCAGCTTTCGATTTGGAGCAATCCAGCAAAGCTTGCAAATTTCTTGCTGGGCACCACCCTCTTGGTCAGGGCGAGTGGCCAGAAATGGAGGCCATTTTCCATGGGGAAAACGAAGTCATTGGCCCAGGCTCTGGGTGTCAGATGACTGGTGGCATCTGGTGCTGTAAGGACTTGCAGGGTCCTAGTTGCTGGCAGCTTTCGTTCTGGAAGGATCCAGCAGAGTTTGTAGATTCCTGGCTTGGCACTGCCCTGCCTGCCAGGCCAAGTGGCCACAAATGAAGGCCATTTTCCATGGGAAAAACGAAGTCCTTTCCCCAGGGTCTCAGGAATATGTTCAAGGTGGCGTTTGAGGCTCTAAGTACTTCCAGGGCCCTAGTTGCTGGCAGCTTTTCTTTTGGAAAAATCCAGCAACGATTGCATCATTCTAGCTAGGCTCCCACTTTCTGCCAGGGTGAGTGGCTGCCAAGGGAGGCCATTTGCCATGGGAAAAAGAAGTCCTTTCCCCAGGGTCTGGGTGTCAGATGAAAGGTGGCCTTTGGGGTTCTGAGGACTTGTAGGGTAGTACTTACTGGCTAGAGTAGAGGAAATGGATTCTATTTGAATATCTGTCCCACAGGTCCTGGTTGTCCTTGATGGGCTGCAGCTGTGAGCATTGAAGAGAACTGGGATAAAAGGGGGCGGCTTAGCCATTCAGGGAGAGCCTTGAAGGAGCCCTGAACTGGGAAAGAACAGCATGCAGAAGAAAGCGTCTGTGCTGTGAAGATCTGCAGCCATAAGAACACACCGAGGAGGTATGGACTTTAGCAATCTGAGAACAGCATGATGGGACTCTAGAGAAATAGAACAACAACAAGTGGCAGCTTTAGATTTGGAGCAATCCAGCAAAGCTTGCAAATTTCTTGCTGGGCACCACCCTCTTGGTCAGGGCGAGTGGCCAGAAATGGAGGCAATTTTCCATGGGGAAAACAAAGTCATTGGCCCAGGCTCTGGGTGTCAGATGACTGGTGGCATCTGGGGCTCTAAGGACTTGCAGGGTCCTAGTTGCTGGCAGCTTTCGTTCTGGAAGGATCCAGCAGAGTTTGTAGATTCCTGGCTTGGCACTGCCCTGCCTGCCAGGCCAAGTGGCCACAAATGAAGGCCATTTTCCATGGGAAAAAGAAGTCCTTTCCCCAGGGTCTCAGTAATATGTTCAAGGTGGCGTTTGAGGCTCTAAGTACTTCCAGGGCCCTAGTTGCTGGCAGCTTTTCTTTTGGAAAAATCCAGCAACGATTGCATCATTCTAGCTAGGCTCCCACTTTCTGCCAGGGTGAGTGGCTGCCAAGGGAGGCCATTTGCCATGGGAAAAAGAAGTCCTTTCCCCAGGGTCTGGGTGTCAGATGAAAGGTGGCCTTTGGGGTTCTGAGGACTTGTAGGGTAGTACTTACTGGCTAGAGTAGAGGAAATGGATTCTATTTGAATATCTGTCCCACAGGTCCTGGTTGTCCTTGATGGGCTGCAGCTGTGAGCATTGAAGAGAACTGGGATAAAAGGGGGCGGCGTAGCCATTCAGGGAGAGCCTTGAAGGAGCCCTGAACTGGGAAAGAACAGCATGCAGAAGAAAGCGTCTGTGCTGTGAAGATCTGCAGCCATAAGAACACACCGAGGAGGTATGGACTTTAGCAAGCTGAGAACAGCATGATGGGACTCTAGAGAAATAGAACAACAACAAGTGGCAGCTTTCGATTTGGAGCAATCCAGCAAAGCTTGCAAATTTCTTGCTGGGCACCACCCTCTTGGTCAGGGCGAGTGGCCAGAAATGGAGGCCATTTTCCATGGGGAAAACGAAGTCATTGGCCCAGGCTCTGGGTGTCAGATGACTGGTGGCATCTGGGGCTCTAAGGACTTGCAGGGTCCTAGTTGCTGGCAGCTTTCGTTCTGGAAGGATCCAGCACAGTTTGTAGATTCCTGGCTTGGCACTGCCCTGCCTGCCAGGCCAAGTGGCCACAAATGAAGGCCATTTTCCATGGGAAAAACGAAGTCCTTTCCCCAGGGTCTCAGGAATATGTTCAAGGTGGCGTTTGAGGCTCTAAGTACTTCCAGGGCCCTAGTTGCTGGCAGCTTTTCTTTTGGAAAAATCCAGCAACGATTGCATCATTCTAGCTAGGCTCCCACTTTCTGCCAGGGTGAGTGGCTGCCAAGGGAGGCCATTTGCCATGGGAAAAAGAAGTCCTTTCCCCAGGGTCTGGGTGTCAGATGAAAGGTGGCCTTTGGGGTTCTGAGGACTTGTAGGGTAGTACTTACTGGCTAGAGTAGAGGAAATGGATTCTATTTGAATATCTGTCTAGAGGCTTTGCCCCACAGGTCCTGGTTGTCCTTGATGGGCTGCAGCTGTGAGCATTGAAGAGAACTGGGATAAAAGGGGGCGGCGTAGCCATTCAGGGAGAGCCTTGAAGGAGCCCTGAACTGGGAAAGAACAGCATGCAGAAGAAAGCGTCTGTGCTGTGAAGATCTGCAGCCATAAGAACACACCGAGGAGGTATGGACTTTAGCAATCTGAGAACAGCATGATGGGACTCTAGAGAAATAAAACAACAAGAAGTGGCAGCTTTCGATTTGAAGCAATCCAGCAAAGCTTGCAAATTTCTTGCTGGGCACCACCCTCTTGGTCAGGGCGAGTGGCCAGAAATGGAGGCCATTTTCCATGGGGAAAACGAAGTCATTGGCCCAGGCTCTGGGTGTCAGATGACAGGTGGCATCTGGGGCTGTAAGGACTTGCAGGGTCCTAGTTGCTGGCAGCTTTCGTTCTGGAAGGATCCAGCAGAGTTTGTAGATTCCTGGCTTGGCACTGCCCTGCCTGCCAGGCCAAGTGGCCACAAATGAAGGCCATTTTCCATGGGAAAAACGAAGTCCTTTCCCCAGGGTCTCAGGAATATGTTCAAGGTGGCGTTTGAGGCTCTAAGTACTTCCAGGGCCCTAGTTGCTGCCAGCTTTTCTTTTGGAAAAATCCAGCAACGATTGCATCATTCTAGCTAGGCTCCCACTTTCTGCCAGGGTGAGTGGCTGCCAAGGGAGGCCATTTGCCATGGGAAAAAGAAGTCCTTTCCCCAGGGTCTGGGTGTCAGATGAAAGGTGGCCTTTGGGGTTCTGAGGACTTGTAGGGTAGTACTTACTGGCTAGAGTAGAGGAAATGGATTCTATTTGAATATCTGTCCCACAGGTCCTGGTTGTCCTTGATGGGCTGCAGCTGTGAGCATTGAAGAGAACTGGGATAAAAGGGGGCGGCGTAGCCATTCAGGGAGAGCCTTGAAGGAGCCCTGAACTGGGAAAGAACAACATGCAGAAGAAAGCGTCTGTGCTGTGAAGATCTGCAGCCATAAGAACACACCGAGGAGGTATGGACTTTAGCAAGCTGAGAACAGCATGATGGGACTCTAGAGAAATAGAACAACAACAAGTGGCAGCTTTAGATTTGGAGCAATCCAGCAAAGCTTGCAAATTTCTTGCTGGGCACCACCCTCTTGGTCAGGGCGAGTGGCCAGAAATGGAGGCCATTTTCCATGGGGAAAACGAAGTCATTGGCCCAGGCTCTGGGTGTCAGATGACTGGTGGCATCTGGGGCTCTAAGGACTTGCAGGGTCCTAGTTGCTGGCAGCTTTCGTTCTGGAAGGATCCAGCAGAGTTTGTAGATTCCTGGCTTGGCACTGCCCTGCTTGCCAGGCCAAGTGGCCACAAATGAAGGCCATTTTCCATGGGAAAAACGAAGTCCTTTCCCCAGGGTCTCAGGAATATGTTCAAGGTGGCGTTTGAGGCTCTAAGTACTTCCAGGGCCCTAGTTGCTGCCAGCTTTTCTTTTGGAAAAATCCAGCAACGATTGCATCATTCTAGCTAGGCTCCCACTTTCTGCCAGGGTGAGTGGCTGCCAAGGGAGGCCATTTGCCATGGGAAAAAGAAGTCCTTTCCCCAGGGTCTGGGTGTCAGATGAAAGGTGGCCTTTGGGGTTCTGAGGACTTGTAGGGTAGTACTTACTGGCTAGAGTAGAGGAAATGGATTCTATTTGAATATCTGTCTAGAGGCTTTGCCCCACAGGTCCTGGTTGTCCTTGATGGGCTGCAGCTGTGAGCATTGAAGAGAACTGGGATAAAAGGGGGCGGCGTAGCCATTCAGGGAGAGCCTTGAAGGAGCCCTGAACTGGGAAAGAACAGCATGCAGAAGAAAGCGTCTGTGCTGTGAAGATCTGCAGCCATAAGAACACACCGAGGAGGTATGGACTTTAGCAAGCTGAGAACAGCATGATGGGACTCTAGAGAAATAGAACAACAACAAGTGGCAGCTTTCGATTTGGAGCAATCCAGCAAAGCTTGCAAATTTCTTGCTGGGCACCACCCTCTTGGTCAGGGCGAGTGGCCAGAAATGGAGGCCATTTTCCATGGGGAAAACGAAGTCATTGGCCCAGGCTCTGGGTGTCAGATGACTGGTGGCATCTGGGGCTGTAAGGACTTGCAGGGTCCTAGTTGCTGGCAGCTTTCGTTCTGGAAGGATCCAGCACAGTTTGTAGATTCCTGGCTTGGCACTGCCCTGCCTGCCAGGCCAAGTGGCCACAAATGAAGGCCATTTCCCATGGGAAAAACGAAGTCCTTTCCCCAGGGTCTCAGGAATATGTTCAAGGTGGCGTTTGAGGCTCTAAGTACTTCCAGGGCCCTAGTTGCTGCCAGCTTTTCTTTTGGAAAAATCCAGCAACGATTGCATCATTCTAGCTAGGCTCCCACTTTCTGCCAGGGTGAGTGGCTGCCAAGGGAGGCCATTTGCCATGGGAAAAAGAAGTCCTTTCCCCAGGGTCTGGGTGTCAGATGAAAGGTGGCCTTTGGGGTTCTGAGGACTTGTAGGGTAGTACTTACTGGCTAGAGTAGAGGAAATGGATTCTATTTGAATATCTGTCCCACAGGTCCTGGTTGTCCTTGATGGGCTGCAGCTGTGAGCATTGAAGAGAACTGGGATAAAAGGGGGCGGCGTAGCCATTCAGGGAGAGCCTTGAAGGAGCCCTGAACTGGGAAAGAACAGCATGCAGAAGAAAGCGTCTGTGCTGTGAAGATCTGCAGCCATAAGAACACACCGAGGAGGTATGGACTTTAGCAATCTGAGAACAGCATGATGGGACTCTAGAGAAATAGAACAACAACAAGTGGCAGCTTTCGATTTGGAGCAATCCAGCAAAGCTTGCAAATTTCTTGCTGGGCACCACCCTCTTGGTCAGGGCGAGTGGCCAGAAATGGAGGCCATTTTCCATGGGGAAAACGAAGTCATTGGCCCAGGCTCTGGGTGTCAGATGACAGGTGGCATCTGGGGCTCTAAGGACTTGCAGGGTCCTAGTTGCTGGCAGCTTTCGTTCTGGAAGGATCCAGCAGAGTTTGTAGATTCCTGGCTTGGCACTGCCCTGCCTGCCAGGCCAAGTGGCCACAAATGAAGGCCATTTCCCATGGGAAAAACGAAGTCCTTTCCCCAGGGTCTCAGGAATATGTTCAAGGTGGCGTTTGAGGCTCTAAGTACTTCCAGGGCCCTAGTTGCTGCCAGCTTTTCTTTTGGAAAAATCCAGCAACGATTGCATCATTCTAGCTAGGCTCCCACTTTCTGCCAGGGTGAGTGGCTGCCAAGGGAGGCCATTTGCCATGGGAAAAAGAAGTCCTTTCCCCAGGGTCTGGGTGTCAGATGAAAGGTGGCCTTTGGGGTTCTGAGGACTTGTAGGGTAGTACTTACTGGCTAGAGTAGAGGAAATGGATTCTATTTGAATATCTGTCTAGAGGCTTTGCCCCACAGGTCCTGGTTGTCCTTGATGGGCTGCAGCTGTGAGCATTGAAGAGAACTGGGATAAAAGGGGGCGGCGTAGCCATTCAGGGAGAGCCTTGAAGGAGCCCTGAACTGGGAAAGAACAGCATGCAGAAGAAAGCGTCTGTGCTGTGAAGATCTGCAGCCATAAGAACACACCGAGGAGGTATGGACTTTAGCAATCTGAGAACAGCATGATGGGACTCTAGAGAAATAGAACAACAACAAGTGGCAGCTTTAGATTTGGAGCAATCCAGCAAAGCTTGCAAATTTCTTGCTGGGCACCACCCTCTTGGTCAGGGCGAGTGGCCAGAAATGGAGGCCATTTTCCATGGGGAAAACGAAGTCATTGGCCCAGGCTCTGGGTGTCAGATGACTGGTGGCATCTGGGGCTGTAAGGACTTGCAGGGTCCTAGTTGCTGGCAGCTTTCGTTCTGGAAGGATCCAGCAGAGTTTGTAGATTCCTGGCTTGGCACTGCCCTGCCTGCCAGGCCAAGTGGCCAGAAATGAAGGCCATTTTCCATGGGAAAAACGAAGTCCTTTCCCCAGGGTCTCAGGAATATGTTCAAGGTGGCGTTTGAGGCTCTAAGTACTTCCAGGGCCCTAGTTGCTGGCAGCTTTTCTTTTGGAAAAATCCAGCAACGATTGCATCATTCTAGCTAGGCTCCCACTTTCTGCCAGGGTGAGTGGCTGCCAAGGGAGGCCATTTGCCATGGGAAAAAGAAGTCCTTTCCCCAGGGTCTGGGTGTCAGATGAAAGGTGGCCTTTGGGGTTCTGAGGACTTGTAGGGTAGTACTTACTGGCTAGAGTAGAGGAAATGGATTCTATTTGAATATCTGTCTAGAGGCTTTGCCCCACAGGTCCTGGTTGTCCTTGATGGGCTGCAGCTGTGAGCATTGAAGAGAACTGGGATAAAAGGGGGCGGCGTAGCCATTCAGGGAGAGCCTTGAAGGAGCCCTGAACTGGGAAAGAACAGCATGCAGAAGAAAGCGTCTGTGCTGTGAAGATCTGCAGCCATAAGAACACACCGAGGAGGTATGGACTTTAGCAATCTGAGAACAGCATGATGGGACTCTAGAGAAATAAAACAACAAGAAGTGGCAGCTTTCGATTTGGAGCAATCCAGCAAAGCTTGCAAATTTCTTGCTGGGCACCACCCTCTTGGTCAGGGCGAGTGGCCAGAAATGGAGGCCATTTTCCATGGGGAAAACGAAGTCATTGGCCCAGGCTCTGGGTGTCAGATGACTGGTGGCATCTGGGGCTCTAAGGACTTGCAGGGTCCTAGTTGCTGGCAGCTTTCGTTCTGGAAGGATCCAGCAGAGTTTGTAGATTCCTGGCTTGGCACTGCCCTGCCTGCCAGGCCAAGTGGCCAGAAATGAAGGCCATTTTCCATGGGAAAAACGAAGTCCTTTCCCCAGGGTCTCAGGAATATGTTCAAGGTGGCGTTTGAGGCTCTAAGTACTTCCAGGGCCCTAGTTGCTGCCAGCTTTTCTTTTGGAAAAATCCAGCAACGATTGCATCATTCTAGCTAGGCTCCCACTTTCTGCCAGGGTGAGTGGCTGCCAAGGGAGGCCATTTGCCATGGGAAAAAGAAGTCCTTTCCCCAGGGTCTGGGTGTCAGATGAAAGGTGGCCTTTGGGGTTCTGAGGACTTGTAGGGTAGTACTTACTGGCTAGAGTAGAGGAAATGGATTCTATTTGAATATCTGTCCCACAGGTCCTGGTTGTCCTTGATGGGCTGCAGCTGTGAGCATTGAAGAGAACTGGGATAAAAGGGGGCGGCTTAGCCATTCAGGGAGAGCCTTGAAGGAGCCCTGAACTGGGAAAGAACAGCATGCAGAAGAAAGCGTCTGTGCTGTGAAGATCTGCAGCCATAAGAACACACCGAGGAGGTATGGACTTTAGCAATCTGAGAACAGCATGATGGGACTCTAGAGAAATAGAACAACAACAAGTGGCAGCTTTAGATTTGGAGCAATCCAGCAAAGCTTGCAAATTTCTTGCTGGGCACCACCCTCTTGGTCAGGGCGAGTGGCCAGAAATGGAGGCAATTTTCCATGGGGAAAACAAAGTCATTGGCCCAGGCTCTGGGTGTCAGATGACTGGTGGCATCTGGGGCTCTAAGGACTTGCAGGGTCCTAGTTGCTGGCAGCTTTCGTTCTGGAAGGATCCAGCAGAGTTTGTAGATTCCTGGCTTGGCACTGCCCTGCCTGCCAGGCCAAGTGGCCACAAATGAAGGCCATTTTCCATGGGAAAAAGAAGTCCTTTCCCCAGGGTCTCAGTAATATGTTCAAGGTGGCGTTTGAGGCTCTAAGTACTTCCAGGGCCCTAGTTGCTGGCAGCTTTTCTTTTGGAAAAATCCAGCAACGATTGCATCATTCTAGCTAGGCTCCCACTTTCTGCCAGGGTGAGTGGCTGCCAAGGGAGGCCATTTGCCATGGGAAAAAGAAGTCCTTTCCCCAGGGTCTGGGTGTCAGATGAAAGGTGGCCTTTGGGGTTCTGAGGACTTGTAGGGTAGTACTTACTGGCTAGAGTAGAGGAAATGGATTCTATTTGAATATCTGTCCCACAGGTCCTGGTTGTCCTTGATGGGCTGCAGCTGTGAGCATTGAAGAGAACTGGGATAAAAGGGGGCGGCGTAGCCATTCAGGGAGAGCCTTGAAGGAGCCCTGAACTGGGAAAGAACAGCATGCAGAAGAAAGCGTCTGTGCTGTGAAGATCTGCAGCCATAAGAACACACCGAGGAGGTATGGACTTTAGCAAGCTGAGAACAGCATGATGGGACTCTAGAGAAATAGAACAACAACAAGTGGCAGCTTTCGATTTGGAGCAATCCAGCAAAGCTTGCAAATTTCTTGCTGGGCACCACCCTCTTGGTCAGGGCGAGTGGCCAGAAATGGAGGCCATTTTCCATGGGGAAAACGAAGTCATTGGCCCAGGCTCTGGGTGTCAGATGACTGGTGGCATCTGGGGCTCTAAGGACTTGCAGGGTCCTAGTTGCTGGCAGCTTTCGTTCTGGAAGGATCCAGCACAGTTTGTAGATTCCTGGCTTGGCACTGCCCTGCCTGCCAGGCCAAGTGGCCACAAATGAAGGCCATTTTCCATGGGAAAAATGAAGTCCTTTCCCCAGGGTCTCAGGAATATGTTCAAGGTGGCGTTTGAGGCTCTAAGTACTTCCAGGGCCCTAGTTGCTGGCAGCTTTTCTTTTGGAAAAATCCAGCAACGATTGCATCATTCTAGCTAGGCTCCCACTTTCTGCCAGGGTGAGTGGCTGCCAAGGGAGGCCATTTGCCATGGGAAAAAGAAGTCCTTTCCCCAGGGTCTGGGTGTCAGATGAAAGGTGGCCTTTGGGGTTCTGAGGACTTGTAGGGTAGTACTTACTGGCTAGAGTAGAGGAAATGGATTCTATTTGAATATCTGTCTAGAGGCTTTGCCCCACAGGTCCTGGTTGTCCTTGATGGGCTGCAGCTGTGAGCATTGAAGAGAACTGGGATAAAAGGGGGCGGCGTAGCCATTCAGGGAGAGCCTTGAAGGAGCCCTGAACTGGGAAAGAACAGCATGCAGAAGAAAGCGTCTGTGCTGTGAAGATCTGCAGCCATAAGAACACACCGAGGAGGTATGGACTTTAGCAATCTGAGAACAGCATGATGGGACTCTAGAGAAATAAAACAACAAGAAGTGGCAGCTTTCGATTTGGAGCAATCCAGCAAAGCTTGCAAATTTCTTGCTGGGCACCACCCTCTTGGTCAGGGCGAGTGGCCAGAAATGGAGGCCATTTTCCATGGGGAAAACGAAGTCATTGGCCCAGGCTCTGGGTGTCAGATGACAGGTGGCATCTGGGGCTGTAAGGACTTGCAGGGTCCTAGTTGCTGGCAGCTTTCGTTCTGGAAGGATCCAGCAGAGTTTGTAGATTCCTGGCTTGGCACTGCCCTGCCTGCCAGGCCAAGTGGCCACAAATGAAGGCCATTTTCCATGGGAAAAACGAAGTCCTTTCCCCAGGGTCTCAGGAATATGTTCAAGGTGGCGTTTGAGGCTCTAAGTACTTCCAGGGCCCTAGTTGCTGCCAGCTTTTCTTTTGGAAAAATCCAGCAACGATTGCATCATTCTAGCTAGGCTCCCACTTTCTGCCAGGGTGAGTGGCTGCCAAGGGAGGCCATTTGCCATGGGAAAAAGAAGTCCTTTCCCCAGGGTCTGGGTGTCAGATGAAAGGTGGCCTTTGGGGTTCTGAGGACTTGTAGGGTAGTACTTACTGGCTAGAGTAGAGGAAATGGATTCTATTTGAATATCTGTCCCACAGGTCCTGGTTGTCCTTGATGGGCTGCAGCTGTGAGCATTGAAGAGAACTGGGATAAAAGGGGGCGGCGTAGCCATTCAGGGAGAGCCTTGAAGGAGCCCTGAACTGGGAAAGAACAGCATGCAGAAGAAAGCGTCTGTGCTGTGAAGATCTGCAGCCATAAGAACACACCGAGGAGGTATGGACTTTAGCAATCTGAGAACAGCATGATGGGACTCTAGAGAAATAGAACAACAACAAGTGGTAGCTTTAGATTTGGAGCAATCCAGCAAAGCTTGCAAATTTCTTGCTGGGCACCACCCTCTTGGTCAGGGCGAGTGGCCAGAAATGGAGGCCATTTTCCATGGGGAAAACGAAGTCATTGGCCCAGGCTCTGGGTGTCAGATAACTGGTGGCATCTGGGGCTCTAAGGACTTGCAGGGTCCTAGTTGCTGGCAGCTTTCGTTCTGGAAGGATCCAGCAGAGTTTGTAGATTCCTGGCTTGGCACTGCCCTGCCTGCCAGGCCAAGTGGCCAGAAATGAAGGCCATTTTCCATGGGAAAAACGAAGTCCTTTCCCCAGGGTCTCAGGAATATGTTCAAGGTGGCGTTTGAGGCTCTAAGTACTTCCAGGGCCCTAGTTGCTGCCAGCTTTTCTTTTGGAAAAATCCAGCAACGATTGCATCATTCTAGCTAGGCTCCCACTTTCTGCCAGGGTGAGTGGCTGCCAAGGGAGGCCATTTGCCATGGGAAAAAGAAGTCCTTTCCCCAGGGTCTGGGTGTCAGATGAAAGGTGGCCTTTGGGGTTCTGAGGACTTGTAGGGTAGTACTTACTGGCTAGAGTAGAGGAAATGGATTCTATTTGAATATCTGTCTAGAGGCTTTGCCCCACAGGTCCTGGTTGTCCTTGATGGGCTGCAGCTGTGAGCATTGAAGAGAACTGGGATAAAAGGGGGCGGCGTAGCCATTCAGGGAGAGCCTTGAAGGAGCCCTGAACTGGGAAAGAACAGCATGCAGAAGAAAGCGTCTGTGCTGTGAAGATCTGCAGCCATAAGAACACACCGAGGAGGTATGGACTTTAGCAATCTGAGAACAGCATTATGGGACTCTAGAGAAATAGAACAACAACAAGTGGCAGCTTTAGATTTGGAGCAATCCAGCAAAGCTTGCAAATTTCTTGCTGGGCACCACCCTCTTGGTCAGGGCGAGTGGCCAGAAATGGAGGCCATTTTCCATGGGGAAAACGAAGTCATTGGCCCAGGCTCTGGGTGTCAGATGACTGGTGGCATCTGGGGCTCTAAGGACTTGCAGGGTCCTAGTTGCTGGCAGCTTTCGTTCTGGAAGGATCCAGCAGAGTTTGTAGATTCCTGGCTTGGCACTGCCCTGCCTGCCAGGCCAAGTGGCCACAAATGAAGGCCATTTTCCATGGGAAAAACGAAGTCCTTTCCCCAGGGTCTCAGTAATATGTTCAAGGTGGCGTTTGAGGCTCTAAGTACTTCCAGGGCCCTAGTTGCTGGCAGCTTTTCTTTTGGAAAAATCCAGCAACGATTGCATCATTCTAGCTAGGCTCCCACTTTCTGCCAGGGTGAGTGGCTGCCAAGGGAGGCCATTTGCCATGGGAAAAAGAAGTCCTTTCCCCAGGGTCTGGGTGTCAGATGAAAGGTGGCCTTTGGGGTTCTGAGGACTTGTAGGGTAGTACTTACTGGCTAGAGTAGAGGAAATGGATTCTATTTGAATATCTGTCCCACAGGTCCTGGTTGTCCTTGATGGGCTGCAGCTGTGAGCATTGAAGAGAACTGGGATAAAAGGGGGCGGCGTAGCCATTCAGGGAGAGCCTTGAAGGAGCCCTGAACTGGGAAAGAACAGCATGCAGAAGAAAGCGTCTGTGCTGTGAAGATCTGCAGCCATAAGAACACACCGAGGAGGTATGGACTTTAGCAATCTGAGAACAGCATGATGGGACTCTAGAGAAATAGAAGAACAACAAGTGGTAGCTTTAGATTTGGAGCAATCCAGCAAAGCTTGCAAATTTCTTGCTGGGCACCACCCTCTTGGTCAGGGCGAGTGGCCAGAAATGGAGGCCATTTTCCATGGGGAAAACGAAGTCATTGGCCCAGGCTCTGGGTGTCAGATGACTGGTGGCATCTGGGGCTGTAAGGACTTGCAGGGTCCTAGTTGCTGGCAGCTTTCGTTCTGGAAGGATCCAGCAGAGTTTGTAGATTCCTGGCTTGGCACTGCCCTGCCTGCCAGGCAGAGTGGCCACAAATGAAGGCCATTTTCCATGGGAAAAACGAAGTCCTTTCCCCAGGGTCTCAGTAATATGTTCAAGGTGGCGTTTGAGGCTCTAAGTACTTCCAGGGCCCTAGTTGCTGCCAGCTTTTCTTTTGGAAAAATCCAGCAACGATTGCATCATTCTAGCTAGGCTCCCACTTTCTGCCAGGGTGAGTGGCTGCCAAGGGAGGCCATTTGCCATGGGAAAAAGAAGTCCTTTCCCCAGGGTCTGGGTGTCAGATGAAAGGTGGCCTTTGGGGTTCTGAGGACTTGTAGGGTAGTACTTACTGGCTAGAGTAGAGGAAATGGATTCTATTTGAATATCTGTCCCACAGGTCCTGGTTGTCCTTGATGGGCTGCAGCTGTGAGCATTGAAGAGAACTGGGATAAAAGGGGGCGGCGTAGCCATTCAGGGAGAGCCTTGAAGGAGCCCTGAACTGGGAAAGAACAGCATGCAGAAGAAAGCGTCTGTGCTGTGAAGATCTGCAGCCATAAGAACACACCGAGGAGGTATGGACTTTAGCAATCTGAGAACAGCATGATGGGACTCTAGAGAAATAGAACAACAACAAGTGGCAGCTTTAGATTTGGAGCAATCCAGCAAAGCTTGCAAATTTCTTGCTGGGCACCACCCTCTTGGTCAGGGCGAGTGGCCAGAAATGGAGGCCATTTTCCATGGGGAAAACGAAGTCATTGGCCCAGGCTCTGGGTGTCAGATGACTGGTGGCATCTGGGGCTGTAAGGACTTGCAGGGTCCTAGTTGCTGGCAGCTTTCGTTCTGGAAGGATCCAGCAGAGTTTGTAGATTCCTGGCTTGGCACTGCCCTGCCTGCCAGGCCAAGTGGCCACAAATGAAGGCCATTTCCCATGGGAAAAACGAAGTCCTTTCCCCAGGGTCTCAGGAATATGTTCAAGGTGGCGTTTGAGGCTCTAAGTACTTCCAGGGCCCTAGTTGCTGCCAGCTTTTCTTTTGGAAAAATCCAGCAACGATTGCATCATTCTAGCTAGGCTCCCACTTTCTGCCAGGGTGAGTGGCTGCCAAGGGAGGCCATTTGCCATGGGAAAAAGAAGTCCTTTCCCCAGGGTCTGGGTGTCAGATGAAAGGTGGCCTTTGGGGTTCTGAGGACTTGTAGGGTAGTACTTACTGGCTAGAGTAGAGGAAATGGATTCTATTTGAATATCTGTCCCACAGGTCCTGGTTGTCCTTGATGGGCTGCAGCTGTGAGCATTGAAGAGAACTGGGATAAAAGGGGGCGGCGTAGCCATTCAGGGAGAGCCTTGAAGGAGCCCTGAACTGGGAAAGAACAGCATGCAGAAGAAAGCGTCTGTGCTGTGAAGATCTGCAGCCATAAGAACACACCGAGGAGGTATGGACTTTAGCAATCTGAGAACAGCATGATGGGACTCTAGAGAAATAGAACAACAACAAGTGGCAGCTTTAGATTTGGAGCAATCCAGCAAAGCTTGCAAATTTCTTGCTGGGCACCACCCTCTTGGTCAGGGCGAGTGGCCAGAAATGGAGGCAATTTTCCATGGGGAAAACAAAGTCATTGGCCCAGGCTCTGGGTGTCAGATGACTGGTGGCATCTGGGGCTCTAAGGACTTGCAGGGTCCTAGTTGCTGGCAGCTTTCGTTCTGGAAGGATCCAGCAGAGTTTGTAGATTCCTGGCTTGGCACTGCCCTGCCTGCCAGGCCAAGTGGCCACAAATGAAGGCCATTTTCCATGGGAAAAAGAAGTCCTTTCCCCAGGGTCTCAGTAATATGTTCAAGGTGGCGTTTGAGGCTCTAAGTACTTCCAGGGCCCTAGTTGCTGGCAGCTTTTCTTTTGGAAAAATCCAGCAACGATTGCATCATTCTAGCTAGGCTCCCACTTTCTGCCAGGGTGAGTGGCTGCCAAGGGAGGCCATTTGCCATGGGAAAAAGAAGTCCTTTCCCCAGGGTCTGGGTGTCAGATGAAAGGTGGCCTTTGGGGTTCTGAGGACTTGTAGGGTAGTACTTACTGGCTAGAGTAGAGGAAATGGATTCTATTTGAATATCTGTCCCACAGGTCCTGGTTGTCCTTGATGGGCTGCAGCTGTGAGCATTGAAGAGAACTGGGATAAAAGGGGGCGGCGTAGCCATTCAGGGAGAGCCTTGAAGGAGCCCTGAACTGGGAAAGAACAGCATGCAGAAGAAAGCGTCTGTGCTGTGAAGATCTGCAGCCATAAGAACACACCGAGGAGGTATGGACTTTAGCAAGCTGAGAACAGCATGATGGGACTCTAGAGAAATAGAACAACAACAAGTGGCAGCTTTCGATTTGGAGCAATCCAGCAAAGCTTGCAAATTTCTTGCTGGGCACCACCCTCTTGGTCAGGGCGAGTGGCCAGAAATGGAGGCCATTTTCCATGGGGAAAACGAAGTCATTGGCCCAGGCTCTGGGTGTCAGATGACTGGTGGCATCTGGGGCTGTAAGGACTTGCAGGGTCCTAGTTGCTGGCAGCTTTCGTTCTGGAAGGATCCAGCACAGTTTGTAGATTCCTGGCTTGGCACTGCCCTGCCTGCCAGGCCAAGTGGCCACAAATGAAGGCCATTTTCCATGGGAAAAACAAAGTCCTTTCCCCAGGGTCTCAGGAATATGTTCAAGGTGGCGTTTGAGGCTCTAAGTACTTCCAGGGCCCTAGTTGCTGGCAGCTTTTCTTTTGGAAAAATCCAGCAACGATTGCATCATTCTAGCTAGGCTCCCACTTTCTGCCAGGGTGAGTGGCTGCCAAGGGAGGCCATTTGCCATGGGAAAAAGAAGTCCTTTCCCCAGGGTCTGGGTGTCAGATGAAAGGTGGCCTTTGGGGTTCTGAGGACTTGTAGGGTAGTACTTACTGGCTAGAGTAGAGGAAATGGATTCTATTTGAATATCTGTCTAGAGGCTTTGCCCCACAGGTCCTGGTTGTCCTTGATGGGCTGCAGCTGTGAGCATTGAAGAGAACTGGGATAAAAGGGGGCGGCGTAGCCATTCAGGGAGAGCCTTGAAGGAGCCCTGAACTGGGAAAGAACAGCATGCAGAAGAAAGCGTCTGTGCTGTGAAGATCTGCAGCCATAAGAACACACCGAGGAGGTATGGACTTTAGCAATCTGAGAACAGCATGATGGGACTCTAGAGAAATAAAACAACAAGAAGTGGCAGCTTTCGATTTGGAGCAATCCAGCAAAGCTTGCAAATTTCTTGCTGGGCACCACCCTCTTGGTCAGGGCGAGTGGCCAGAAATGGAGGCCATTTTCCATGGGGAAAACGAAGTCATTGGCCCAGGCTCTGGGTGTCAGATGACAGGTGGCATCTGGGGCTGTAAGGACTTGCAGGGTCCTAGTTGCTGGCAGCTTTCGTTCTGGAAGGATCCAGCAGAGTTTGTAGATTCCTGGCTTGGCACTGCCCTGCCTGCCAGGCCAAGTGGCCACAAATGAAGGCCATTTTCCATGGGAAAAACGAAGTCCTTTCCCCAGGGTCTCAGGAATATGTTCAAGGTGGCGTTTGAGGCTCTAAGTACTTCCAGGGCCCTAGTTGCTGCCAGCTTTTCTTTTGGAAAAATCCAGCAACGATTGCATCATTCTAGCTAGGCTCCCACTTTCTGCCAGGGTGAGTGGCTGCCAAGGGAGGCCATTTGCCATGGGAAAAAGAAGTCCTTTCCCCAGGGTCTGGGTGTCAGATGAAAGGTGGCCTTTGGGGTTCTGAGGACTTGTAGGGTAGTACTTACTGGCTAGAGTAGAGGAAATGGATTCTATTTGAATATCTGTCCCACAGGTCCTGGTTGTCCTTGATGGGCTGCAGCTGTGAGCATTGAAGAGAACTGGGATAAAAGGGGGCGGCGTAGCCATTCAGGGAGAGCCTTGAAGGAGCCCTGAACTGGGAAAGAACAGCATGCAGAAGAAAGCGTCTGTGCTGTGAAGATCTGCAGCCATAAGAACACACCGAGGAGGTATGGACTTTAGCAAGCTGAGAACAGCATGATGGGACTCTAGAGAAATAGAACAACAACAAGTGGCAGCTTTAGATTTGGAGCAATCCAGCAAAGCTTGCAAATTTCTTGCTGGGCACCACCCTCTTGGTCAGGGCGAGTGGCCAGAAATGGAGGCCATTTTCCATGGGGAAAACGAAGTCATTGGCCCAGGCTCTGGGTGTCAGATGACTGGTGGCATCTGGGGCTCTAAGGACTTGCAGGGTCCTAGTTGCTGGCAGCTTTCGTTCTGGAAGGATCCAGCAGAGTTTGTAGATTCCTGGCTTGGCACTGCCCTGCTTGCCAGGCCAAGTGGCCACAAATGAAGGCCATTTTCCATGGGAAAAACGAAGTCCTTTCCCCAGGGTCTCAGTAATATGTTCAAGGTGGCGTTTGAGGCTCTAAGTACTTCCAGGGCCCTAGTTGCTGCCAGCTTTTCTTTTGGAAAAATCCAGCAACGATTGCATCATTCTAGCTAGGCTCCCACTTTCTGCCAGGGTGAGTGGCTGCCAAGGGAGGCCATTTGCCATGGGAAAAAGAAGTCCTTTCCCCAGGGTCTGGGTGTCAGATGAAAGGTGGCCTTTGGGGTTCTGAGGACTTGTAGGGTAGTACTTACTGGCTAGAGTAGAGGAAATGGATTCTATTTGAATATCTGTCTAGAGGCTTTGCCCCACAGGTCCTGGTTGTCCTTGATGGGCTGCAGCTGTGAGCATTGAAGAGAACTGGGATAAAAGGGGGCGGCGTAGCCATTCAGGGAGAGCCTTGAAGGAGCCCTGAACTGGGAAAGAACAGCATGCAGAAGAAAGCGTCTGTGCTGTGAAGATCTGCAGCCATAAGAACACACCGAGGAGGTATGGACTTTAGCAAGCTGAGAACAGCATGATGGGACTCTAGAGAAATAGAACAACAACAAGTGGCAGCTTTCGATTTGGAGCAATCCAGCAAAGCTTGCAAATTTCTTGCTGGGCACCACCCTCTTGGTCAGGGCGAGTGGCCAGAAATGGAGGCCATTTTCCATGGGGAAAACGAAGTCATTGGCCCAGGCTCTGGGTGTCAGATGACTGGTGGCATCTGGGGCTCTAAGGACTTGCAGGGTCCTAGTTGCTGGCAGCTTTCGTTCTGGAAGGATCCAGCACAGTTTGTAGATTCCTGGCTTGGCACTGCCCTGCCTGCCAGGCCAAGTGGCCACAAATGAAGGCCATTTCCCATGGGAAAAACGAAGTCCTTTCCCCAGGGTCTCAGGAATATGTTCAAGGTGGCGTTTGAGGCTCTAAGTACTTCCAGGGCCCTAGTTGCTGCCAGCTTTTCTTTTGGAAAAATCCAGCAACGATTGCATCATTCTAGCTAGGCTCCCACTTTCTGCCAGGGTGAGTGGCTGCCAAGGGAGGCCATTTGCCATGGGAAAAAGAAGTCCTTTCCCCAGGGTCTGGGTGTCAGATGAAAGGTGGCCTTTGGGGTTCTGAGGACTTGTAGGGTAGTACTTACTGGCTAGAGTAGAGGAAATGGATTCTATTTGAATATCTGTCCCACAGGTCCTGGTTGTCCTTGATGGGCTGCAGCTGTGAGCATTGAAGAGAACTGGGATAAAAGGGGGCGGCGTAGCCATTCAGGGAGAGCCTTGAAGGAGCCCTGAACTGGGAAAGAACAGCATGCAGAAGAAAGCGTCTGTGCTGTGAAGATCTGCAGCCATAAGAACACACCGAGGAGGTATGGACTTTAGCAAGCTGAGAACAGCATGATGGGACTCTAGAGAAATAGAACAACAACAAGTGGCAGCTTTCGATTTGGAGCAATCCAGCAAAGCTTGCAAATTTCTTGCTGGGCACCACCCTCTTGGTCAGGGCGAGTGGCCAGAAATGGAGGCCATTTTCCATGGGGAAAACGAAGTCATTGGCCCAGGCTCTGGGTGTCAGATGACTGGTGGCATCTGGGGCTCTAAGGACTTGCAGGGTCCTAGTTGCAGGCAGCTTTCGTTCTGGAAGGATCCAGCAGAGTTTGTAGATTCCTGGCTTGGCACTGCCCTGCCTGCCAGGCCGAGTGGCCACAAATGAAGGCCATTTCCCATGGGAAAAACGAAGTCCTTTCCCCAGGGTCTCAGGAATATGTTCAAGGTGGCGTTTGAGGCTCTAAGTACTTCCAGGGCCCTAGTTGCTGGCAGCTTTTCTTTTGGAAAAATCCAGCAACGATTGCATCATTCTAGCTAGGCTCCCACTTTCTGCCAGGGTGAGTGGCTGCCAAGGGAGGCCATTTGCCATGGGAAAAAGAAGTCCTTTCCCCAGGGTCTGGGTGTCAGATGAAAGGTGGCCTTTGGGGTTCTGAGGACTTGTAGGGTAGTACTTACTGGCTAGAGTAGAGGAAATGGATTCTATTTGAATATCTGTCCCACAGGTCCTGGTTGTCCTTGATGGGCTGCAGCTGTGAGCATTGAAGAGAACTGGGATAAAAGGGGGCGGCGTAGCCATTCAGGGAGAGCCTTGAAGGAGCCCTGAACTGGGAAAGAACAGCATGCAGAAGAAAGCGTCTGTGCTGTGAAGATCTGCAGCCATAAGAACACACCGAGGAGGTATGGACTTTAGCAATCTGAGAACAGCATGATGGGACTCTAGAGAAATAGAACAACAACAAGTGGCAGCTTTCGATTTGGAGCAATCCAGCAAAGCTTGCAAATTTCTTGCTGGGCACCACCCTCTTGGTCAGGGCGAGTGGCCAGAAATGGAGGCCATTTTCCATGGGGAAAACGAAGTCATTGGCCCAGGCTCTGGGTGTCAGATGACAGGTGGCATCTGGGGCTCTAAGGACTTGCAGGGTCCTAGTTGCTGGCAGCTTTCGTTCTGGAAGGATCCAGCAGAGTTTGTAGATTCCTGGCTTGGCACTGCCCTGCCTGCCAGGCCAAGTGGCCACAAATGAAGGCCATTTCCCATGGGAAAAACGAAGTCCTTTCCCCAGGGTCTCAGGAATATGTTCAAGGTGGCGTTTGAGGCTCTAAGTACTTCCAGGGCCCTAGTTGCTGCCAGCTTTTCTTTTGGAAAAATCCAGCAACGATTGCATCATTCTAGCTAGGCTCCCACTTTCTGCCAGGGTGAGTGGCTGCCAAGGGAGGCCATTTGCCATGGGAAAAAGAAGTCCTTTCCCCAGGGTCTGGGTGTCAGATGAAAGGTGGCCTTTGGGGTTCTGAGGACTTGTAGGGTAGTACTTACTGGCTAGAGTAGAGGAAATGGATTCTATTTGAATATCTGTCTAGAGGCTTTGCCCCACAGGTCCTGGTTGTCCTTGATGGGCTGCAGCTGTGAGCATTGAAGAGAACTGGGATAAAAGGGGGCGGCGTAGCCATTCAGGGAGAGCCTTGAAGGAGCCCTGAACTGGGAAAGAACAGCATGCAGAAGAAAGCGTCTGTGCTGTGAAGATCTGCAGCCATAAGAACACACCGAGGAGGTATGGACTTTAGCAATCTGAGAACAGCATGATGGGACTCTAGAGAAATAGAACAACAACAAGTGGCAGCTTTAGATTTGGAGCAATCCAGCAAAGCTTGCAAATTTCTTGCTGGGCACCACCCTCTTGGTCAGGGCGAGTGGCCAGAAATGGAGGCCATTTTCCATGGGGAAAACGAAGTCATTGGCCCAGGCTCTGGGTGTCAGATGACTGGTGGCATCTGGGGCTCTAAGGACTTGCAGGGTCCTAGTTGCTGGCAGCTTTCGTTCTGGAAGGATCCAGCAGAGTTTGTAGATTCCTGGCTTGGCACTGCCCTGCCTGCCAGGCCAAGTGGCCACAAATGAAGGCCATTTTCCATGGGAAAAACGAAGTCCTTTCCCCAGGGTCTCAGGAATATGTTCAAGGTGGCGTTTGAGGCTCTAAGTACTTCCAGGGCCCTAGTTGCTGGCAGCTTTTCTTTTGGAAAAATCCAGCAACGATTGCATCATTCTAGCTAGGCTCCCACTTTCTGCCAGGGTGAGTGGCTGCCAAGGGAGGCCATTTGCCATGGGAAAAAGAAGTCCTTTCCCCAGGGTCTGGGTGTCAGATGAAAGGTGGCCTTTGGGGTTCTGAGGACTTGTAGGGTAGTACTTACTGGCTAGAGTAGAGGAAATGGATTCTATTTGAATATCTGTCTAGAGGCTTTGCCCCACAGGTCCTGGTTGTCCTTGATGGGCTGCAGCTGTGAGCATTGAAGAGAACTGGGATAAAAGGGGGCGGCGTAGCCATTCAGGGAGAGCCTTGAAGGAGCCCTGAACTGGGAAAGAACAGCATGCAGAAGAAAGCGTCTGTGCTGTGAAGATCTGCAGCCATAAGAACACACCGAGGAGGTATGGACTTTAGCAATCTGAGAACAGCATGATGGGACTCTAGAGAAATAAAACAACAAGAAGTGGCAGCTTTCGATTTGGAGCAATCCAGCAAAGCTTGCAAATTTCTTGCTGGGCACCACCCTCTTGGTCAGGGCGAGTGGCCAGAAATGGAGGCCATTTTCCATGGGGAAAACGAAGTCATTGGCCCAGGCTCTGGGTGTCAGATGACTGGTGGCATCTGGGGCTGTAAGGACTTGCAGGGTCCTAGTTGCTGGCAGCTTTCGTTCTGGAAGGATCCAGCAGAGTTTGTAGATTCCTGGCTTGGCACTGCCCTGCCTGCCAGGCCAAGTGGCCAGAAATGAAGGCCATTTTCCATGGGAAAAACGAAGTCCTTTCCCCAGGGTCTCAGGAATATGTTCAAGGTGGCGTTTGAGGCTCTAAGTACTTCCAGGGCCCTAGTTGCTGCCAGCTTTTCTTTTGGAAAAATCCAGCAACGATTGCATCATTCTAGCTAGGCTCCCACTTTCTGCCAGGGTGAGTGGCTGCCAAGGGAGGCCATTTGCCATGGGAAAAAGAAGTCCTTTCCCCAGGGTCTGGGTGTCAGATGAAAGGTGGCCTTTGGGGTTCTGAGGACTTGTAGGGTAGTACTTACTGGCTAGAGTAGAGGAAATGGATTCTATTTGAATATCTGTCCCACAGGTCCTGGTTGTCCTTGATGGGCTGCAGCTGTGAGCATTGAAGAGAACTGGGATAAAAGGGGGCGGCTTAGCCATTCAGGGAGAGCCTTGAAGGAGCCCTGAACTGGGAAAGAACAGCATGCAGAAGAAAGCGTCTGTGCTGTGAAGATCTGCAGCCATAAGAACACACCGAGGAGGTATGGACTTTAGCAATCTGAGAACAGCATGATGGGACTCTAGAGAAATAGAACAACAACAAGTGGCAGCTTTAGATTTGGAGCAATCCAGCAAAGCTTGCAAATTTCTTGCTGGGCACCACCCTCTTGGTCAGGGCGAGTGGCCAGAAATGGAGGCAATTTTCCATGGGGAAAACAAAGTCATTGGCCCAGGCTCTGGGTGTCAGATGACTGGTGGCATCTGGGGCTCTAAGGACTTGCAGGGTCCTAGTTGCTGGCAGCTTTCGTTCTGGAAGGATCCAGCAGAGTTTGTAGATTCCTGGCTTGGCACTGCCCTGCCTGCCAGGCCAAGTGGCCACAAATGAAGGCCATTTTCCATGGGAAAAAGAAGTCCTTTCCCCAGGGTCTCAGGAATATGTTCAAGGTGGCGTTTGAGGCTCTAAGTACTTCCAGGGCCCTAGTTGCTGGCAGCTTTTCTTTTGGAAAAATCCAGCAACGATTGCATCATTCTAGCTAGGCTCCCACTTTCTGCCAGGGTGAGTGGCTGCCAAGGGAGGCCATTTGCCATGGGAAAAAGAAGTCCTTTCCCCAGGGTCTGGGTGTCAGATGAAAGGTGGCCTTTGGGGTTCTGAGGACTTGTAGGGTAGTACTTACTGGCTAGAGTAGAGGAAATGGATTCTATTTGAATATCTGTCCCACAGGTCCTGGTTGTCCTTGATGGGCTGCAGCTGTGAGCATTGAAGAGAACTGGGATAAAAGGGGGCGGCGTAGCCATTCAGGGAGAGCCTTGAAGGAGCCCTGAACTGGGAAAGAACAGCATGCAGAAGAAAGCGTCTGTGCTGTGAAGATCTGCAGCCATAAGAACACACCGAGGAGGTATGGACTTTAGCAATCTGAGAACAGCATGATGGGACTCTAGAGAAATAGAACAACAACAAGTGGCAGCTTTCGATTTGGAGCAATCCAGCAAAGCTTGCAAATTTCTTGCTGGGCACCACCCTCTTGGTCAGGGCGAGTGGCCAGAAATGGAGGCCATTTTCCATGGGGAAAACGAAGTCATTGGCCCAGGCTCTGGGTGTCAGATGACAGGTGGCATCTGGGGCTCTAAGGACTTGCAGGGTCCTAGTTGCTGGCAGCTTTCGTTCTGGAAGGATCCAGCAGAGTTTGTAGATTCCTGGCTTGGCACTGCCCTGCCTGCCAGGCCAAGTGGCCACAAATGAAGGCCATTTCCCATGGGAAAAACGAAGTCCTTTCCCCAGGGTCTCAGGAATATGTTCAAGGTGGCGTTTGAGGCTCTAAGTACTTCCAGGGCCCTAGTTGCTGCCAGCTTTTCTTTTGGAAAAATCCAGCAACGATTGCATCATTCTAGCTAGGCTCCCACTTTCTGCCAGGGTGAGTGGCTGCCAAGGGAGGCCATTTGCCATGGGAAAAAGAAGTCCTTTCCCCAGGGTCTGGGTGTCAGATGAAAGGTGGCCTTTGGGGTTCTGAGGACTTGTAGGGTAGTACTTACTGGCTAGAGTAGAGGAAATGGATTCTATTTGAATATCTGTCTAGAGGCTTTGCCCCACAGGTCCTGGTTGTCCTTGATGGGCTGCAGCTGTGAGCATTGAAGAGAACTGGGATAAAAGGGGGCGGCGTAGCCATTCAGGGAGAGCCTTGAAGGAGCCCTGAACTGGGAAAGAACAGCATGCAGAAGAAAGCGTCTGTGCTGTGAAGATCTGCAGCCATAAGAACACACCGAGGAGGTATGGACTTTAGCAATCTGAGAACAGCATGATGGGACTCTAGAGAAATAGAACAACAACAAGTGGCAGCTTTAGATTTGGAGCAATCCAGCAAAGCTTGCAAATTTCTTGCTGGGCACCACCCTCTTGGTCAGGGCGAGTGGCCAGAAATGGAGGCCATTTTCCATGGGGAAAACGAAGTCATTGGCCCAGGCTCTGGGTGTCAGATGACTGGTGGCATCTGGGGCTCTAAGGACTTGCAGGGTCCTAGTTGCTGGCAGCTTTCGTTCTGGAAGGATCCAGCAGAGTTTGTAGATTCCTGGCTTGGCACTGCCCTGCCTGCCAGGCCAAGTGGCCACAAATGAAGGCCATTTTCCATGGGAAAAACGAAGTCCTTTCCCCAGGGTCTCAGGAATATGTTCAAGGTGGCGTTTGAGGCTCTAAGTACTTCCAGGGCCCTAGTTGCTGGCAGCTTTTCTTTTGGAAAAATCCAGCAACGATTGCATCATTCTAGCTAGGCTCCCACTTTCTGCCAGGGTGAGTGGCTGCCAAGGGAGGCCATTTGCCATGGGAAAAAGAAGTCCTTTCCCCAGGGTCTGGGTGTCAGATGAAAGGTGGCCTTTGGGGTTCTGAGGACTTGTAGGGTAGTACTTACTGGCTAGAGTAGAGGAAATGGATTCTATTTGAATATCTGTCTAGAGGCTTTGCCCCACAGGTCCTGGTTGTCCTTGATGGGCTGCAGCTGTGAGCATTGAAGAGAACTGGGATAAAAGGGGGCGGCGTAGCCATTCAGGGAGAGCCTTGAAGGAGCCCTGAACTGGGAAAGAACAGCATGCAGAAGAAAGCGTCTGTGCTGTGAAGATCTGCAGCCATAAGAACACACCGAGGAGGTATGGACTTTAGCAATCTGAGAACAGCATGATGGGACTCTAGAGAAATAAAACAACAAGAAGTGGCAGCTTTCGATTTGGAGCAATCCAGCAAAGCTTGCAAATTTCTTGCTGGGCACCACCCTCTTGGTCAGGGCGAGTGGCCAGAAATGGAGGCCATTTTCCATGGGGAAAACGAAGTCATTGGCCCAGGCTCTGGGTGTCAGATGACTGGTGGCATCTGGGGCTGTAAGGACTTGCAGGGTCCTAGTTGCTGGCAGCTTTCGTTCTGGAAGGATCCAGCAGAGTTTGTAGATTCCTGGCTTGGCACTGCCCTGCCTGCCAGGCCAAGTGGCCAGAAATGAAGGCCATTTTCCATGGGAAAAACGAAGTCCTTTCCCCAGGGTCTCAGGAATATGTTCAAGGTGGCGTTTGAGGCTCTAAGTACTTCCAGGGCCCTAGTTGCTGCCAGCTTTTCTTTTGGAAAAATCCAGCAACGATTGCATCATTCTAGCTAGGCTCCCACTTTCTGCCAGGGTGAGTGGCTGCCAAGGGAGGCCATTTGCCATGGGAAAAAGAAGTCCTTTCCCCAGGGTCTGGGTGTCAGATGAAAGGTGGCCTTTGGGGTTCTGAGGACTTGTAGGGTAGTACTTACTGGCTAGAGTAGAGGAAATGGATTCTATTTGAATATCTGTCCCACAGGTCCTGGTTGTCCTTGATGGGCTGCAGCTGTGAGCATTGAAGAGAACTGGGATAAAAGGGGGCGGCTTAGCCATTCAGGGAGAGCCTTGAAGGAGCCCTGAACTGGGAAAGAACAGCATGCAGAAGAAAGCGTCTGTGCTGTGAAGATCTGCAGCCATAAGAACACACCGAGGAGGTATGGACTTTAGCAATCTGAGAACAGCATGATGGGACTCTAGAGAAATAGAACAACAACAAGTGGCAGCTTTAGATTTGGAGCAATCCAGCAAAGCTTGCAAATTTCTTGCTGGGCACCACCCTCTTGGTCAGGGCGAGTGGCCAGAAATGGAGGCAATTTTCCATGGGGAAAACAAAGTCATTGGCCCAGGCTCTGGGTGTCAGATGACTGGTGGCATCTGGGGCTCTAAGGACTTGCAGGGTCCTAGTTGCTGGCAGCTTTCGTTCTGGAAGGATCCAGCAGAGTTTGTAGATTCCTGGCTTGGCACTGCCCTGCCTGCCAGGCCAAGTGGCCACAAATGAAGGCCATTTTCCATGGGAAAAAGAAGTCCTTTCCCCAGGGTCTCAGTAATATGTTCAAGGTGGCGTTTGAGGCTCTAAGTACTTCCAGGGCCCTAGTTGCTGGCAGCTTTTCTTTTGGAAAAATCCAGCAACGATTGCATCATTCTAGCTAGGCTCCCACTTTCTGCCAGGGTGAGTGGCTGCCAAGGGAGGCCATTTGCCATGGGAAAAAGAAGTCCTTTCCCCAGGGTCTGGGTGTCAGATGAAAGGTGGCCTTTGGGGTTCTGAGGACTTGTAGGGTAGTACTTACTGGCTAGAGTAGAGGAAATGGATTCTATTTGAATATCTGTCCCACAGGTCCTGGTTGTCCTTGATGGGCTGCAGCTGTGAGCATTGAAGAGAACTGGGATAAAAGGGGGCGGCGTAGCCATTCAGGGAGAGCCTTGAAGGAGCCCTGAACTGGGAAAGAACAGCATGCAGAAGAAAGCGTCTGTGCTGTGAAGATCTGCAGCCATAAGAACACACCGAGGAGGTATGGACTTTAGCAAGCTGAGAACAGCATGATGGGACTCTAGAGAAATAGAACAACAACAAGTGGCAGCTTTCGATTTGGAGCAATCCAGCAAAGCTTGCAAATTTCTTGCTGGGCACCACCCTCTTGGTCAGGGCGAGTGGCCAGAAATGGAGGCCATTTTCCATGGGGAAAACGAAGTCATTGGCCCAGGCTCTGGGTGTCAGATGACTGGTGGCATCTGGGGCTCTAAGGACTTGCAGGGTCCTAGTTGCTGGCAGCTTTCGTTCTGGAAGGATCCAGCACAGTTTGTAGATTCCTGGCTTGGCACTGCCCTGCCTGCCAGGCCAAGTGGCCACAAATGAAGGCCATTTTCCATGGGAAAAACGAAGTCCTTTCCCCAGGGTCTCAGGAATATGTTCAAGGTGGCGTTTGAGGCTCTAAGTACTTCCAGGGCCCTAGTTGCTGGCAGCTTTTCTTTTGGAAAAATCCAGCAATGATTGCATCATTCTAGCTAGGCTCCCACTTTCTGCCAGGGTGAGTGGCTGCCAAGGGAGGCCATTTGCCATGGGAAAAAGAAGTCCTTTCCCCAGGGTCTGGGTGTCAGATGAAAGGTGGCCTTTGGGGTTCTGAGGACTTGTAGGGTAGTACTTACTGGCTAGAGTAGAGGAAATGGATTCTATTTGAATATCTGTCTAGAGGCTTTGCCCCACAGGTCCTGGTTGTCCTTGATGGGCTGCAGCTGTGAGCATTGAAGAGAACTGGGATAAAAGGGGGCGGCGTAGCCATTCAGGGAGAGCCTTGAAGGAGCCCTGAACTGGGAAAGAACAGCATGCAGAAGAAAGCGTCTGTGCTGTGAAGATCTGCAGCCATAAGAACACACCGAGGAGGTATGGACTTTAGCAATCTGAGAACAGCATGATGGGACTCTAGAGAAATAAAACAACAAGAAGTGGCAGCTTTCGATTTGGAGCAATCCAGCAAAGCTTGCAAATTTCTTGCTGGGCACCACCCTCTTGGTCAGGGCGAGTGGCCAGAAATGGAGGCCATTTTCCATGGGGAAAACGAAGTCATTGGCCCAGGCTCTGGGTGTCAGATGACAGGTGGCATCTGGGGCTGTAAGGACTTGCAGGGTCCTAGTTGCTGGCAGCTTTCGTTCTGGAAGGATCCAGCAGAGTTTGTAGATTCCTGGCTTGGCACTGCCCTGCCTGCCAGGCCAAGTGGCCACAAATGAAGGCCATTTTCCATGGGAAAAACAAAGTCCTTTCCCCAGGGTCTCAGGAATATGTTCAAGGTGGCGTTTGAGGCTCTAAGTACTTCCAGGGCCCTAGTTGCTGCCAGCTTTTCTTTTGGAAAAATCCAGCAACGATTGCATCATTCTAGCTAGGCTCCCACTTTCTGCCAGGGTGAGTGGCTGCCAAGGGAGGCCATTTGCCATGGGAAAAAGAAGTCCTTTCCCCAGGGTCTGGGTGTCAGATGAAAGGTGGCCTTTGGGGTTCTGAGGACTTGTAGGGTAGTACTTACTGGCTAGAGTAGAGGAAATGGATTCTATTTGAATATCTGTCCCACAGGTCCTGGTTGTCCTTGATGGGCTGCAGCTGTGAGCATTGAAGAGAACTGGGATAAAAGGGGGCGGCGTAGCCATTCAGGGAGAGCCTTGAAGGAGCCCTGAACTGGGAAAGAACAGCATGCAGAAGAAAGCGTCTGTGCTGTGAAGATCTGCAGCCATAAGAACACACCGAGGAGGTATGGACTTTAGCAATCTGAGAACAGCATGATGGGACTCTAGAGAAATAGAACAACAACAAGTGGTAGCTTTAGATTTGGAGCAATCCAGCAAAGCTTGCAAATTTCTTGCTGGGCACCACCCTCTTGGTCAGGGCGAGTGGCCAGAAATGGAGGCCATTTTCCATGGGGAAAACGAAGTCATTGGCCCAGGCTCTGGGTGTCAGATAACTGGTGGCATCTGGGGCTCTAAGGACTTGCAGGGTCCTAGTTGCTGGCAGCTTTCGTTCTGGAAGGATCCAGCAGAGTTTGTAGATTCCTGGCTTGGCACTGCCCTGCCTGCCAGGCCAAGTGGCCACAAATGAAGGCCATTTTCCATGGGAAAAACGAAGTCCTTTCCCCAGGGTCTCAGGAATATGTTCAAGGTGGCGTTTGAGGCTCTAAGTACTTCCAGGGCCCTAGTTGCTGCCAGCTTTTCTTTTGGAAAAATCCAGCAACGATTGCATCATTCTAGCTAGGCTCCCACTTTCTGCCAGGGTGAGTGGCTGCCAAGGGAGGCCATTTGCCATGGGAAAAAGAAGTCCTTTCCCCAGGGTCTGGGTGTCAGATGAAAGGTGGCCTTTGGGGTTCTGAGGACTTGTAGGGTAGTACTTACTGGCTAGAGTAGAGGAAATGGATTCTATTTGAATATCTGTCTAGAGGCTTTGCCCCACAGGTCCTGGTTGTCCTTGATGGGCTGCAGCTGTGAGCATTGAAGAGAACTGGGATAAAAGGGGGCGGCGTAGCCATTCAGGGAGAGCCTTGAAGGAGCCCTGAACTGGGAAAGAACAGCATGCAGAAGAAAGCGTCTGTGCTGTGAAGATCTGCAGCCATAAGAACACACCGAGGAGGTATGGACTTTAGCAATCTGAGAACAGCATTATGGGACTCTAGAGAAATAGAACAACAACAAGTGGCAGCTTTAGATTTGGAGCAATCCAGCAAAGCTTGCAAATTTCTTGCTGGGCACCACCCTCTTGGTCAGGGCGAGTGGCCAGAAATGGAGGCCATTTTCCATGGGGAAAACGAAGTCATTGGCCCAGGCTCTGGGTGTCAGATGACAGGTGGCATCTGGGGCTGTAAGGACTTGCAGGGTCCTAGTTGCTGGCAGCTTTCGTTCTGGAAGGATCCAGCAGAGTTTGTAGATTCCTGGCTTGGCACTGCCCTGCCTGCCAGGCCAAGTGGCCACAAATGAAGGCCATTTTCCATGGGAAAAACGAAGTCCTTTCCCCAGGGTCTCAGGAATATGTTCAAGGTGGCGTTTGAGGCTCTAAGTACTTCCAGGGCCCTAGTTGCTGCCAGCTTTTCTTTTGGAAAAATCCAGCAACGATTGCATCATTCTAGCTAGGCTCCCACTTTCTGCCAGGGTGAGTGGCTGCCAAGGGAGGCCATTTGCCATGGGAAAAAGAAGTCCTTTCCCCAGGGTCTGGGTGTCAGATGAAAGGTGGCCTTTGGGGTTCTGAGGACTTGTAGGGTAGTACTTACTGGCTAGAGTAGAGGAAATGGATTCTATTTGAATATCTGTCCCACAGGTCCTGGTTGTCCTTGATGGGCTGCAGCTGTGAGCATTGAAGAGAACTGGGATAAAAGGGGGCGGCGTAGCCATTCAGGGAGAGCCTTGAAGGAGCCCTGAACTGGGAAAGAACAGCATGCAGAAGAAAGCGTCTGTGCTGTGAAGATCTGCAGCCATAAGAACACACCGAGGAGGTATGGACTTTAGCAATCTGAGAACAGCATGATGGGACTCTAGAGAAATAGAAGAACAACAAGTGGTAGCTTTAGATTTGGAGCAATCCAGCAAAGCTTGCAAATTTCTTGCTGGGCACCACCCTCTTGGTCAGGGCGAGTGGCCAGAAATGGAGGCCATTTTCCATGGGGAAAACGAAGTCATTGGCCCAGGCTCTGGGTGTCAGATGACTGGTGGCATCTGGGGCTGTAAGGACTTGCAGGGTCCTAGTTGCTGGCAGCTTTCGTTCTGGAAGGATCCAGCAGAGTTTGTAGATTCCTGGCTTGGCACTGCCCTGCCTGCCAGGCAGAGTGGCCACAAATGAAGGCCATTTTCCATGGGAAAAACGAAGTCCTTTCCCCAGGGTCTCAGTAATATGTTCAAGGTGGCGTTTGAGGCTCTAAGTACTTCCAGGGCCCTAGTTGCTGGCAGCTTTTCTTTTGGAAAAATCCAGCAACGATTGCATCATTCTAGCTAGGCTCCCACTTTCTGCCAGGGTGAGTGGCTGCCAAGGGAGGCCATTTGCCATGGGAAAAAGAAGTCCTTTCCCCAGGGTCTGGGTGTCAGATGAAAGGTGGCCTTTGGGGTTCTGAGGACTTGTAGGGTAGTACTTACTGGCTAGAGTAGAGGAAATGGATTCTATTTGAATATCTGTCCCACAGGTCCTGGTTGTCCTTGATGGGCTGCAGCTGTGAGCATTGAAGAGAACTGGGATAAAAGGGGGCGGCGTAGCCATTCAGGGAGAGCCTTGAAGGAGCCCTGAACTGGGAAAGAACAGCATGCAGAAGAAAGCGTCTGTGCTGTGAAGATCTGCAGCCATAAGAACACACCGAGGAGGTATGGACTTTAGCAAGCTGAGAACAGCATGATGGGACTCTAGAGAAATAGAACAACAACAAGTGGCAGCTTTCGATTTGGAGCAATCCAGCAAAGCTTGCAAATTTCTTGCTGGGCACCACCCTCTTGGTCAGGGCGAGTGGCCAGAAATGGAGGCCATTTTCCATGGGGAAAACGAAGTCATTGGCCCAGGCTCTGGGTGTCAGATGACTGGTGGCATCTGGGGCTCTAAGGACTTGCAGGGTCCTAGTTGCTGGCAGCTTTCGTTCTGGAAGGATCCAGCAGAGTTTGTAGATTCCTGGCTTGGCACTGCCCTGCCTGCCAGGCCAAGTGGCCACAAATGAAGGCCATTTTCCATGGGAAAAACGAAGTCCTTTCCCCAGGGTCTCAGGAATATGTTCAAGGTGGCGTTTGAGGCTCTAAGTACTTCCAGGGCCCTAGTTGCTGGCAGCTTTTCTTTTGGAAAAATCCAGCAATGATTGCATCATTCTAGCTAGGCTCCCACTTTCTGCCAGGGTGAGTGGCTGCCAAGGGAGGCCATTTGCCATGGGAAAAAGAAGTCCTTTCCCCAGGGTCTGGGTGTCAGATGAAAGGTGGCCTTTGGGGTTCTGAGGACTTGTAGGGTAGTACTTACTGGCTAGAGTAGAGGAAATGGATTCTATTTGAATATCTGTCTAGAGGCTTTGCCCCACAGGTCCTGGTTGTCCTTGATGGGCTGCAGCTGTGAGCATTGAAGAGAACTGGGATAAAAGGGGGCGGCGTAGCCATTCAGGGAGAGCCTTGAAGGAGCCCTGAACTGGGAAAGAACAGCATGCAGAAGAAAGCGTCTGTGCTGTGAAGATCTGCAGCCATAAGAACACACCGAGGAGGTATGGACTTTAGCAATCTGAGAACAGCATGATGGGACTCTAGAGAAATAAAACAACAAGAAGTGGCAGCTTTCGATTTGGAGCAATCCAGCAAAGCTTGCAAATTTCTTGCTGGGCACCACCCTCTTGGTCAGGGCGAGTGGCCAGAAATGGAGGCCATTTTCCATGGGGAAAACGAAGTCATTGGCCCAGGCTCTGGGTGTCAGATGACAGGTGGCATCTGGGGCTGTAAGGACTTGCAGGGTCCTAGTTGCTGGCAGCTTTCGTTCTGGAAGGATCCAGCAGAGTTTGTAGATTCCTGGCTTGGCACTGCCCTGCCTGCCAGGCCAAGTGGCCACAAATGAAGGCCATTTTCCATGGGAAAAACAAAGTCCTTTCCCCAGGGTCTCAGGAATATGTTCAAGGTGGCGTTTGAGGCTCTAAGTACTTCCAGGGCCCTAGTTGCTGCCAGCTTTTCTTTTGGAAAAATCCAGCAACGATTGCATCATTCTAGCTAGGCTCCCACTTTCTGCCAGGGTGAGTGGCTGCCAAGGGAGGCCATTTGCCATGGGAAAAAGAAGTCCTTTCCCCAGGGTCTGGGTGTCAGATGAAAGGTGGCCTTTGGGGTTCTGAGGACTTGTAGGGTAGTACTTACTGGCTAGAGTAGAGGAAATGGATTCTATTTGAATATCTGTCCCACAGGTCCTGGTTGTCCTTGATGGGCTGCAGCTGTGAGCATTGAAGAGAACTGGGATAAAAGGGGGCGGCGTAGCCATTCAGGGAGAGCCTTGAAGGAGCCCTGAACTGGGAAAGAACAGCATGCAGAAGAAAGCGTCTGTGCTGTGAAGATCTGCAGCCATAAGAACACACCGAGGAGGTATGGACTTTAGCAAGCTGAGAACAGCATGATGGGACTCTAGAGAAATAGAACAACAACAAGTGGCAGCTTTCGATTTGGAGCAATCCAGCAAAGCTTGCAAATTTCTTGCTGGGCACCACCCTCTTGGTCAGGGCGAGTGGCCAGAAATGGAGGCCATTTTCCATGGGGAAAACGAAGTCATTGGCCCAGGCTCTGGGTGTCAGATGACTGGTGGCATCTGGGGCTCTAAGGACTTGCAGGGTCCTAGTTGCTGGCAGCTTTCGTTCTGGAAGGATCCAGCACAGTTTGTAGATTCCTGGCTTGGCACTGCCCTGCCTGCCAGGCCAAGTGGCCACAAATGAAGGCCATTTTCCATGGGAAAAACGAAGTCCTTTCCCCAGGGTCTCAGGAATATGTTCAAGGTGGCGTTTGAGGCTCTAAGTACTTCCAGGGCCCTAGTTGCTGCCAGCTTTTCTTTTGGAAAAATCCAGCAATGATTGCATCATTCTAGCTAGGCTCCCACTTTCTGCCAGGGTGAGTGGCTGCCAAGGGAGGCCATTTGCCATGGGAAAAAGAAGTCCTTTCCCCAGGGTCTGGGTGTCAGATGAAAGGTGGCCTTTGGGGTTCTGAGGACTTGTAGGGTAGTACTTACTGGCTAGAGTAGAGGAAATGGATTCTATTTGAATATCTGTCTAGAGGCTTTGCCCCACAGGTCCTGGTTGTCCTTGATGGGCTGCAGCTGTGAGCATTGAAGAGAACTGGGATAAAAGGGGGCGGCGTAGCCATTCAGGGAGAGCCTTGAAGGAGCCCTGAACTGGGAAAGAACAGCATGCAGAAGAAAGCGTCTGTGCTGTGAAGATCTGCAGCCATAAGAACACACCGAGGAGGTATGGACTTTAGCAATCTGAGAACAGCATGATGGGACTCTAGAGAAATAAAACAACAAGAAGTGGCAGCTTTCGATTTGGAGCAATCCAGCAAAGCTTGCAAATTTCTTGCTGGGCACCACCCTCTTGGTCAGGGCGAGTGGCCAGAAATGGAGGCCATTTTCCATGGGGAAAACGAAGTCATTGGCCCAGGCTCTGGGTGTCAGATGACAGGTGGCATCTGGGGCTGTAAGGACTTGCAGGGTCCTAGTTGCTGGCAGCTTTCGTTCTGGAAGGATCCAGCAGAGTTTGTAGATTCCTGGCTTGGCACTGCCCTGCCTGCCAGGCCAAGTGGCCACAAATGAAGGCCATTTTCCATGGGAAAAACAAAGTCCTTTCCCCAGGGTCTCAGGAATATGTTCAAGGTGGCGTTTGAGGCTCTAAGTACTTCCAGGGCCCTAGTTGCTGCCAGCTTTTCTTTTGGAAAAATCCAGCAACGATTGCATCATTCTAGCTAGGCTCCCACTTTCTGCCAGGGTGAGTGGCTGCCAAGGGAGGCCATTTGCCATGGGAAAAAGAAGTCCTTTCCCCAGGGTCTGGGTGTCAGATGAAAGGTGGCCTTTGGGGTTCTGAGGACTTGTAGGGTAGTACTTACTGGCTAGAGTAGAGGAAATGGATTCTATTTGAATATCTGTCCCACAGGTCCTGGTTGTCCTTGATGGGCTGCAGCTGTGAGCATTGAAGAGAACTGGGATAAAAGGGGGCGGCGTAGCCATTCAGGGAGAGCCTTGAAGGAGCCCTGAACTGGGAAAGAACAGCATGCAGAAGAAAGCGTCTGTGCTGTGAAGATCTGCAGCCATAAGAACACACCGAGGAGGTATGGACTTTAGCAATCTGAGAACAGCATGATGGGACTCTAGAGAAATAGAACAACAACAAGTGGTAGCTTTAGATTTGGAGCAATCCAGCAAAGCTTGCAAATTTCTTGCTGGGCACCACCCTCTTGGTCAGGGCGAGTGGCCAGAAATGGAGGCCATTTTCCATGGGGAAAACGAAGTCATTGGCCCAGGCTCTGGGTGTCAGATAACTGGTGGCATCTGGGGCTCTAAGGACTTGCAGGGTCCTAGTTGCTGGCAGCTTTCGTTCTGGAAGGATCCAGCAGAGTTTGTAGATTCCTGGCTTGGCACTGCCCTGCCTGCCAGGCCAAGTGGCCACAAATGAAGGCCATTTTCCATGGGAAAAACGAAGTCCTTTCCCCAGGGTCTCAGGAATATGTTCAAGGTGGCGTTTGAGGCTCTAAGTACTTCCAGGGCCCTAGTTGCTGCCAGCTTTTCTTTTGGAAAAATCCAGCAACGATTGCATCATTCTAGCTAGGCTCCCACTTTCTGCCAGGGTGAGTGGCTGCCAAGGGAGGCCATTTGCCATGGGAAAAAGAAGTCCTTTCCCCAGGGTCTGGGTGTCAGATGAAAGGTGGCCTTTGGGGTTCTGAGGACTTGTAGGGTAGTACTTACTGGCTAGAGTAGAGGAAATGGATTCTATTTGAATATCTGTCTAGAGGCTTTGCCCCACAGGTCCTGGTTGTCCTTGATGGGCTGCAGCTGTGAGCATTGAAGAGAACTGGGATAAAAGGGGGCGGCGTAGCCATTCAGGGAGAGCCTTGAAGGAGCCCTGAACTGGGAAAGAACAGCATGCAGAAGAAAGCGTCTGTGCTGTGAAGATCTGCAGCCATAAGAACACACCGAGGAGGTATGGACTTTAGCAATCTGAGAACAGCATTATGGGACTCTAGAGAAATAGAACAACAACAAGTGGCAGCTTTAGATTTGGAGCAATCCAGCAAAGCTTGCAAATTTCTTGCTGGGCACCACCCTCTTGGTCAGGGCGAGTGGCCAGAAATGGAGGCCATTTTCCATGGGGAAAACGAAGTCATTGGCCCAGGCTCTGGGTGTCAGATGACAGGTGGCATCTGGGGCTGTAAGGACTTGCAGGGTCCTAGTTGCTGGCAGCTTTCGTTCTGGAAGGATCCAGCAGAGTTTGTAGATTCCTGGCTTGGCACTGCCCTGCCTGCCAGGCCAAGTGGCCACAAATGAAGGCCATTTTCCATGGGAAAAACGAAGTCCTTTCCCCAGGGTCTCAGGAATATGTTCAAGGTGGCGTTTGAGGCTCTAAGTACTTCCAGGGCCCTAGTTGCTGCCAGCTTTTCTTTTGGAAAAATCCAGCAACGATTGCATCATTCTAGCTAGGCTCCCACTTTCTGCCAGGGTGAGTGGCTGCCAAGGGAGGCCATTTGCCATGGGAAAAAGAAGTCCTTTCCCCAGGGTCTGGGTGTCAGATGAAAGGTGGCCTTTGGGGTTCTGAGGACTTGTAGGGTAGTACTTACTGGCTAGAGTAGAGGAAATGGATTCTATTTGAATATCTGTCCCACAGGTCCTGGTTGTCCTTGATGGGCTGCAGCTGTGAGCATTGAAGAGAACTGGGATAAAAGGGGGCGGCGTAGCCATTCAGGGAGAGCCTTGAAGGAGCCCTGAACTGGGAAAGAACAGCATGCAGAAGAAAGCGTCTGTGCTGTGAAGATCTGCAGCCATAAGAACACACCGAGGAGGTATGGACTTTAGCAATCTGAGAACAGCATGATGGGACTCTAGAGAAATAGAAGAACAACAAGTGGTAGCTTTAGATTTGGAGCAATCCAGCAAAGCTTGCAAATTTCTTGCTGGGCACCACCCTCTTGGTCAGGGCGAGTGGCCAGAAATGGAGGCCATTTTCCATGGGGAAAACGAAGTCATTGGCCCAGGCTCTGGGTGTCAGATGACTGGTGGCATCTGGGGCTGTAAGGACTTGCAGGGTCCTAGTTGCTGGCAGCTTTCGTTCTGGAAGGATCCAGCAGAGTTTGTAGATTCCTGGCTTGGCACTGCCCTGCCTGCCAGGCAGAGTGGCCACAAATGAAGGCCATTTTCCATGGGAAAAACGAAGTCCTTTCCCCAGGGTCTCAGTAATATGTTCAAGGTGGCGTTTGAGGCTCTAAGTACTTCCAGGGCCCTAGTTGCTGGCAGCTTTTCTTTTGGAAAAATCCAGCAACGATTGCATCATTCTAGCTAGGCTCCCACTTTCTGCCAGGGTGAGTGGCTGCCAAGGGAGGCCATTTGCCATGGGAAAAAGAAGTCCTTTCCCCAGGGTCTGGGTGTCAGATGAAAGGTGGCCTTTGGGGTTCTGAGGACTTGTAGGGTAGTACTTACTGGCTAGAGTAGAGGAAATGGATTCTATTTGAATATCTGTCCCACAGGTCCTGGTTGTCCTTGATGGGCTGCAGCTGTGAGCATTGAAGAGAACTGGGATAAAAGGGGGCGGCGTAGCCATTCAGGGAGAGCCTTGAAGGAGCCCTGAACTGGGAAAGAACAGCATGCAGAAGAAAGCGTCTGTGCTGTGAAGATCTGCAGCCATAAGAACACACCGAGGAGGTATGGACTTTAGCAAGCTGAGAACAGCATGATGGGACTCTAGAGAAATAGAACAACAACAAGTGGCAGCTTTCGATTTGGAGCAATCCAGCAAAGCTTGCAAATTTCTTGCTGGGCACCACCCTCTTGGTCAGGGCGAGTGGCCAGAAATGGAGGCCATTTTCCATGGGGAAAACGAAGTCATTGGCCCAGGCTCTGGGTGTCAGATGACTGGTGGCATCTGGGGCTCTAAGGACTTGCAGGGTCCTAGTTGCTGGCAGCTTTCGTTCTGGAAGGATCCAGCAGAGTTTGTAGATTCCTGGCTTGGCACTGCCCTGCCTGCCAGGCCAAGTGGCCACAAATGAAGGCCATTTTCCATGGGAAAAACGAAGTCCTTTCCCCAGGGTCTCAGGAATATGTTCAAGGTGGCGTTTGAGGCTCTAAGTACTTCCAGGGCCCTAGTTGCTGGCAGCTTTTCTTTTGGAAAAATCCAGCAATGATTGCATCATTCTAGCTAGGCTCCCACTTTCTGCCAGGGTGAGTGGCTGCCAAGGGAGGCCATTTGCCATGGGAAAAAGAAGTCCTTTCCCCAGGGTCTGGGTGTCAGATGAAAGGTGGCCTTTGGGGTTCTGAGGACTTGTAGGGTAGTACTTACTGGCTAGAGTAGAGGAAATGGATTCTATTTGAATATCTGTCTAGAGGCTTTGCCCCACAGGTCCTGGTTGTCCTTGATGGGCTGCAGCTGTGAGCATTGAAGAGAACTGGGATAAAAGGGGGCGGCGTAGCCATTCAGGGAGAGCCTTGAAGGAGCCCTGAACTGGGAAAGAACAGCATGCAGAAGAAAGCGTCTGTGCTGTGAAGATCTGCAGCCATAAGAACACACCGAGGAGGTATGGACTTTAGCAATCTGAGAACAGCATGATGGGACTCTAGAGAAATAAAACAACAAGAAGTGGCAGCTTTCGATTTGGAGCAATCCAGCAAAGCTTGCAAATTTCTTGCTGGGCACCACCCTCTTGGTCAGGGCGAGTGGCCAGAAATGGAGGCCATTTTCCATGGGGAAAACGAAGTCATTGGCCCAGGCTCTGGGTGTCAGATGACAGGTGGCATCTGGGGCTGTAAGGACTTGCAGGGTCCTAGTTGCTGGCAGCTTTCGTTCTGGAAGGATCCAGCAGAGTTTGTAGATTCCTGGCTTGGCACTGCCCTGCCTGCCAGGCCAAGTGGCCACAAATGAAGGCCATTTTCCATGGGAAAAACAAAGTCCTTTCCCCAGGGTCTCAGGAATATGTTCAAGGTGGCGTTTGAGGCTCTAAGTACTTCCAGGGCCCTAGTTGCTGCCAGCTTTTCTTTTGGAAAAATCCAGCAACGATTGCATCATTCTAGCTAGGCTCCCACTTTCTGCCAGGGTGAGTGGCTGCCAAGGGAGGCCATTTGCCATGGGAAAAAGAAGTCCTTTCCCCAGGGTCTGGGTGTCAGATGAAAGGTGGCCTTTGGGGTTCTGAGGACTTGTAGGGTAGTACTTACTGGCTAGAGTAGAGGAAATGGATTCTATTTGAATATCTGTCCCACAGGTCCTGGTTGTCCTTGATGGGCTGCAGCTGTGAGCATTGAAGAGAACTGGGATAAAAGGGGGCGGCGTAGCCATTCAGGGAGAGCCTTGAAGGAGCCCTGAACTGGGAAAGAACAGCATGCAGAAGAAAGCGTCTGTGCTGTGAAGATCTGCAGCCATAAGAACACACCGAGGAGGTATGGACTTTAGCAATCTGAGAACAGCATGATGGGACTCTAGAGAAATAGAACAACAACAAGTGGTAGCTTTAGATTTGGAGCAATCCAGCAAAGCTTGCAAATTTCTTGCTGGGCACCACCCTCTTGGTCAGGGCGAGTGGCCAGAAATGGAGGCCATTTTCCATGGGGAAAACGAAGTCATTGGCCCAGGCTCTGGGTGTCAGATAACTGGTGGCATCTGGGGCTCTAAGGACTTGCAGGGTCCTAGTTGCTGGCAGCTTTCGTTCTGGAAGGATCCAGCAGAGTTTGTAGATTCCTGGCTTGGCACTGCCCTGCCTGCCAGGCCAAGTGGCCACAAATGAAGGCCATTTTCCATGGGAAAAACGAAGTCCTTTCCCCAGGGTCTCAGGAATATGTTCAAGGTGGCGTTTGAGGCTCTAAGTACTTCCAGGGCCCTAGTTGCTGCCAGCTTTTCTTTTGGAAAAATCCAGCAACGATTGCATCATTCTAGCTAGGCTCCCACTTTCTGCCAGGGTGAGTGGCTGCCAAGGGAGGCCATTTGCCATGGGAAAAAGAAGTCCTTTCCCCAGGGTCTGGGTGTCAGATGAAAGGTGGCCTTTGGGGTTCTGAGGACTTGTAGGGTAGTACTTACTGGCTAGAGTAGAGGAAATGGATTCTATTTGAATATCTGTCTAGAGGCTTTGCCCCACAGGTCCTGGTTGTCCTTGATGGGCTGCAGCTGTGAGCATTGAAGAGAACTGGGATAAAAGGGGGCGGCGTAGCCATTCAGGGAGAGCCTTGAAGGAGCCCTGAACTGGGAAAGAACAGCATGCAGAAGAAAGCGTCTGTGCTGTGAAGATCTGCAGCCATAAGAACACACCGAGGAGGTATGGACTTTAGCAATCTGAGAACAGCATTATGGGACTCTAGAGAAATAGAACAACAACAAGTGGCAGCTTTAGATTTGGAGCAATCCAGCAAAGCTTGCAAATTTCTTGCTGGGCACCACCCTCTTGGTCAGGGCGAGTGGCCAGAAATGGAGGCCATTTTCCATGGGGAAAACGAAGTCATTGGCCCAGGCTCTGGGTGTCAGATGACTGGTGGCATCTGGGGCTCTAAGGACTTGCAGGGTCCTAGTTGCTGGCAGCTTTCGTTCTGGAAGGATCCAGCAGAGTTTGTAGATTCCTGGCTTGGCACTGCCCTGCCTGCCAGGCCAAGTGGCCACAAATGAAGGCCATTTTCCATGGGAAAAACGAAGTCCTTTCCCCAGGGTCTCAGTAATATGTTCAAGGTGGCGTTTGAGGCTCTAAGTACTTCCAGGGCCCTAGTTGCTGGCAGCTTTTCTTTTGGAAAAATCCAGCAACGATTGCATCATTCTAGCTAGGCTCCCACTTTCTGCCAGGGTGAGTGGCTGCCAAGGGAGGCCATTTGCCATGGGAAAAAGAAGTCCTTTCCCCAGGGTCTGGGTGTCAGATGAAAGGTGGCCTTTGGGGTTCTGAGGACTTGTAGGGTAGTACTTACTGGCTAGAGTAGAGGAAATGGATTCTATTTGAATATCTGTCCCACAGGTCCTGGTTGTCCTTGATGGGCTGCAGCTGTGAGCATTGAAGAGAACTGGGATAAAAGGGGGCGGCGTAGCCATTCAGGGAGAGCCTTGAAGGAGCCCTGAACTGGGAAAGAACAGCATGCAGAAGAAAGCGTCTGTGCTGTGAAGATCTGCAGCCATAAGAACACACCGAGGAGGTATGGACTTTAGCAATCTGAGAACAGCATGATGGGACTCTAGAGAAATAGAAGAACAACAAGTGGTAGCTTTAGATTTGGAGCAATCCAGCAAAGCTTGCAAATTTCTTGCTGGGCACCACCCTCTTGGTCAGGGCGAGTGGCCAGAAATGGAGGCCATTTTCCATGGGGAAAACGAAGTCATTGGCCCAGGCTCTGGGTGTCAGATGACTGGTGGCATCTGGGGCTGTAAGGACTTGCAGGGTCCTAGTTGCTGGCAGCTTTCGTTCTGGAAGGATCCAGCAGAGTTTGTAGATTCCTGGCTTGGCACTGCCCTGCCTGCCAGGCAGAGTGGCCACAAATGAAGGCCATTTTCCATGGGAAAAACGAAGTCCTTTCCCCAGGGTCTCAGTAATATGTTCAAGGTGGCGTTTGAGGCTCTAAGTACTTCCAGGGCCCTAGTTGCTGCCAGCTTTTCTTTTGGAAAAATCCAGCAACGATTGCATCATTCTAGCTAGGCTCCCACTTTCTGCCAGGGTGAGTGGCTGCCAAGGGAGGCCATTTGCCATGGGAAAAAGAAGTCCTTTCCCCAGGGTCTGGGTGTCAGATGAAAGGTGGCCTTTGGGGTTCTGAGGACTTGTAGGGTAGTACTTACTGGCTAGAGTAGAGGAAATGGATTCTATTTGAATATCTGTCCCACAGGTCCTGGTTGTCCTTGATGGGCTGCAGCTGTGAGCATTGAAGAGAACTGGGATAAAAGGGGGCGGCGTAGCCATTCAGGGAGAGCCTTGAAGGAGCCCTGAACTGGGAAAGAACAGCATGCAGAAGAAAGCGTCTGTGCTGTGAAGATCTGCAGCCATAAGAACACACCGAGGAGGTATGGACTTTAGCAATCTGAGAACAGCATGATGGGACTCTAGAGAAATAGAACAACAACAAGTGGCAGCTTTAGATTTGGAGCAATCCAGCAAAGCTTGCAAATTTCTTGCTGGGCACCACCCTCTTGGTCAGGGCGAGTGGCCAGAAATGGAGGCCATTTTCCATGGGGAAAACGAAGTCATTGGCCCAGGCTCTGGGTGTCAGATGACTGGTGGCATCTGGGGCTGTAAGGACTTGCAGGGTCCTAGTTGCTGGCAGCTTTCGTTCTGGAAGGATCCAGCAGAGTTTGTAGATTCCTGGCTTGGCACTGCCCTGCCTGCCAGGCCAAGTGGCCACAAATGAAGGCCATTTCCCATGGGAAAAACGAAGTCCTTTCCCCAGGGTCTCAGGAATATGTTCAAGGTGGCGTTTGAGGCTCTAAGTACTTCCAGGGCCCTAGTTGCTGCCAGCTTTTCTTTTGGAAAAATCCAGCAACGATTGCATCATTCTAGCTAGGCTCCCACTTTCTGCCAGGGTGAGTGGCTGCCAAGGGAGGCCATTTGCCATGGGAAAAAGAAGTCCTTTCCCCAGGGTCTGGGTGTCAGATGAAAGGTGGCCTTTGGGGTTCTGAGGACTTGTAGGGTAGTACTTACTGGCTAGAGTAGAGGAAATGGATTCTATTTGAATATCTGTCCCACAGGTCCTGGTTGTCCTTGATGGGCTGCAGCTGTGAGCATTGAAGAGAACTGGGATAAAAGGGGGCGGCGTAGCCATTCAGGGAGAGCCTTGAAGGAGCCCTGAACTGGGAAAGAACAGCATGCAGAAGAAAGCGTCTGTGCTGTGAAGATCTGCAGCCATAAGAACACACCGAGGAGGTATGGACTTTAGCAATCTGAGAACAGCATGATGGGACTCTAGAGAAATAGAACAACAACAAGTGGCAGCTTTCGATTTGGAGCAATCCAGCAAAGCTTGCAAATTTCTTGCTGGGCACCACCCTCTTGGTCAGGGCGAGTGGCCAGAAATGGAGGCCATTTTCCATGGGGAAAACGAAGTCATTGGCCCAGGCTCTGGGTGTCAGATGACTGGTGGCATCTGGGGCTCTAAGGACTTGCAGGGTCCTAGTTGCTGGCAGCTTTCGTTCTGGAAGGATCCAGCAGAGTTTGTAGATTCCTGGCTTGGCACTGCCCTGCCTGCCAGGCCAAGTGGCCACAAATGAAGGCCATTTCCCATGGGAAAAACGAAGTCCTTTCCCCAGGGTCTCAGGAATATGTTCAAGGTGGCGTTTGAGGCTCTAAGTACTTCCAGGGCCCTAGTTGCTGCCAGCTTTTCTTTTGGAAAAATCCAGCAACGATTGCATCATTCTAGCTAGGCTCCCACTTTCTGCCAGGGTGAGTGGCTGCCAAGGGAGGCCATTTGCCATGGGAAAAAGAAGTCCTTTCCCCAGGGTCTGGGTGTCAGATGAAAGGTGGCCTTTGGGGTTCTGAGGACTTGTAGGGTAGTACTTACTGGCTAGAGTAGAGGAAATGGATTCTATTTGAATATCTGTCCCACAGGTCCTGGTTGTCCTTGATGGGCTGCAGCTGTGAGCATTGAAGAGAACTGGGATAAAAGGGGGCGGCGTAGCCATTCAGGGAGAGCCTTGAAGGAGCCCTGAACTGGGAAAGAACAGCATGCAGAAGAAAGCGTCTGTGCTGTGAAGATCTGCAGCCATAAGAACACACCGAGGAGGTATGGACTTTAGCAATCTGAGAACAGCATGATGGGACTCTAGAGAAATAGAACAACAACAAGTGGCAGCTTTCGATTTGGAGCAATCCAGCAAAGCTTGCAAATTTCTTGCTGGGCACCACCCTCTTGGTCAGGGCGAGTGGCCAGAAATGGAGGCCATTTTCCATGGGGAAAACGAAGTCATTGGCCCAGGCTCTGGGTGTCAGATGACAGGTGGCATCTGGGGCTCTAAGGACTTGCAGGGTCCTAGTTGCTGGCAGCTTTCGTTCTGGAAGGATCCAGCAGAGTTTGTAGATTCCTGGCTTGGCACTGCCCTGCCTGCCAGGCCAAGTGGCCACAAATGAAGGCCATTTCCCATGGGAAAAACGAAGTCCTTTCCCCAGGGTCTCAGGAATATGTTCAAGGTGGCGTTTGAGGCTCTAAGTACTTCCAGGGCCCTAGTTGCTGCCAGCTTTTCTTTTGGAAAAATCCAGCAACGATTGCATCATTCTAGCTAGGCTCCCACTTTCTGCCAGGGTGAGTGGCTGCCAAGGGAGGCCATTTGCCATGGGAAAAAGAAGTCCTTTCCCCAGGGTCTGGGTGTCAGATGAAAGGTGGCCTTTGGGGTTCTGAGGACTTGTAGGGTAGTACTTACTGGCTAGAGTAGAGGAAATGGATTCTATTTGAATATCTGTCTAGAGGCTTTGCCCCACAGGTCCTGGTTGTCCTTGATGGGCTGCAGCTGTGAGCATTGAAGAGAACTGGGATAAAAGGGGGCGGCGTAGCCATTCAGGGAGAGCCTTGAAGGAGCCCTGAACTGGGAAAGAACAGCATGCAGAAGAAAGCGTCTGTGCTGTGAAGATCTGCAGCCATAAGAACACACCGAGGAGGTATGGACTTTAGCAATCTGAGAACAGCATGATGGGACTCTAGAGAAATAGAACAACAACAAGTGGCAGCTTTAGATTTGGAGCAATCCAGCAAAGCTTGCAAATTTCTTGCTGGGCACCACCCTCTTGGTCAGGGCGAGTGGCCAGAAATGGAGGCCATTTTCCATGGGGAAAACGAAGTCATTGGCCCAGGCTCTGGGTGTCAGATGACTGGTGGCATCTGGGGCTCTAAGGACTTGCAGGGTCCTAGTTGCTGGCAGCTTTCGTTCTGGAAGGATCCAGCAGAGTTTGTAGATTCCTGGCTTGGCACTGCCCTGCCTGCCAGGCCAAGTGGCCACAAATGAAGGCCATTTTCCATGGGAAAAACGAAGTCCTTTCCCCAGGGTCTCAGGAATATGTTCAAGGTGGCGTTTGAGGCTCTAAGTACTTCCAGGGCCCTAGTTGCTGGCAGCTTTTCTTTTGGAAAAATCCAGCAACGATTGCATCATTCTAGCTAGGCTCCCACTTTCTGCCAGGGTGAGTGGCTGCCAAGGGAGGCCATTTGCCATGGGAAAAAGAAGTCCTTTCCCCAGGGTCTGGGTGTCAGATGAAAGGTGGCCTTTGGGGTTCTGAGGACTTGTAGGGTAGTACTTACTGGCTAGAGTAGAGGAAATGGATTCTATTTGAATATCTGTCTAGAGGCTTTGCCCCACAGGTCCTGGTTGTCCTTGATGGGCTGCAGCTGTGAGCATTGAAGAGAACTGGGATAAAAGGGGGCGGCGTAGCCATTCAGGGAGAGCCTTGAAGGAGCCCTGAACTGGGAAAGAACAGCATGCAGAAGAAAGCGTCTGTGCTGTGAAGATCTGCAGCCATAAGAACACACCGAGGAGGTATGGACTTTAGCAATCTGAGAACAGCATGATGGGACTCTAGAGAAATAAAACAACAAGAAGTGGCAGCTTTCGATTTGGAGCAATCCAGCAAAGCTTGCAAATTTCTTGCTGGGCACCACCCTCTTGGTCAGGGCGAGTGGCCAGAAATGGAGGCCATTTTCCATGGGGAAAACGAAGTCATTGGCCCAGGCTCTGGGTGTCAGATGACTGGTGGCATCTGGGGCTGTAAGGACTTGCAGGGTCCTAGTTGCTGGCAGCTTTCGTTCTGGAAGGATCCAGCAGAGTTTGTAGATTCCTGGCTTGGCACTGCCCTGCCTGCCAGGCCAAGTGGCCAGAAATGAAGGCCATTTTCCATGGGAAAAACGAAGTCCTTTCCCCAGGGTCTCAGGAATATGTTCAAGGTGGCGTTTGAGGCTCTAAGTACTTCCAGGGCCCTAGTTGCTGCCAGCTTTTCTTTTGGAAAAATCCAGCAACGATTGCATCATTCTAGCTAGGCTCCCACTTTCTGCCAGGGTGAGTGGCTGCCAAGGGAGGCCATTTGCCATGGGAAAAAGAAGTCCTTTCCCCAGGGTCTGGGTGTCAGATGAAAGGTGGCCTTTGGGGTTCTGAGGACTTGTAGGGTAGTACTTACTGGCTAGAGTAGAGGAAATGGATTCTATTTGAATATCTGTCCCACAGGTCCTGGTTGTCCTTGATGGGCTGCAGCTGTGAGCATTGAAGAGAACTGGGATAAAAGGGGGCGGCTTAGCCATTCAGGGAGAGCCTTGAAGGAGCCCTGAACTGGGAAAGAACAGCATGCAGAAGAAAGCGTCTGTGCTGTGAAGATCTGCAGCCATAAGAACACACCGAGGAGGTATGGACTTTAGCAATCTGAGAACAGCATGATGGGACTCTAGAGAAATAGAACAACAACAAGTGGCAGCTTTAGATTTGGAGCAATCCAGCAAAGCTTGCAAATTTCTTGCTGGGCACCACCCTCTTGGTCAGGGCGAGTGGCCAGAAATGGAGGCAATTTTCCATGGGGAAAACAAAGTCATTGGCCCAGGCTCTGGGTGTCAGATGACTGGTGGCATCTGGGGCTCTAAGGACTTGCAGGGTCCTAGTTGCTGGCAGCTTTCGTTCTGGAAGGATCCAGCAGAGTTTGTAGATTCCTGGCTTGGCACTGCCCTGCCTGCCAGGCCAAGTGGCCACAAATGAAGGCCATTTTCCATGGGAAAAAGAAGTCCTTTCCCCAGGGTCTCAGTAATATGTTCAAGGTGGCGTTTGAGGCTCTAAGTACTTCCAGGGCCCTAGTTGCTGGCAGCTTTTCTTTTGGAAAAATCCAGCAACGATTGCATCATTCTAGCTAGGCTCCCACTTTCTGCCAGGGTGAGTGGCTGCCAAGGGAGGCCATTTGCCATGGGAAAAAGAAGTCCTTTCCCCAGGGTCTGGGTGTCAGATGAAAGGTGGCCTTTGGGGTTCTGAGGACTTGTAGGGTAGTACTTACTGGCTAGAGTAGAGGAAATGGATTCTATTTGAATATCTGTCCCACAGGTCCTGGTTGTCCTTGATGGGCTGCAGCTGTGAGCATTGAAGAGAACTGGGATAAAAGGGGGCGGCGTAGCCATTCAGGGAGAGCCTTGAAGGAGCCCTGAACTGGGAAAGAACAGCATGCAGAAGAAAGCGTCTGTGCTGTGAAGATCTGCAGCCATAAGAACACACCGAGGAGGTATGGACTTTAGCAAGCTGAGAACAGCATGATGGGACTCTAGAGAAATAGAACAACAACAAGTGGCAGCTTTCGATTTGGAGCAATCCAGCAAAGCTTGCAAATTTCTTGCTGGGCACCACCCTCTTGGTCAGGGCGAGTGGCCAGAAATGGAGGCCATTTTCCATGGGGAAAACGAAGTCATTGGCCCAGGCTCTGGGTGTCAGATGACTGGTGGCATCTGGGGCTCTAAGGACTTGCAGGGTCCTAGTTGCTGGCAGCTTTCGTTCTGGAAGGATCCAGCACAGTTTGTAGATTCCTGGCTTGGCACTGCCCTGCCTGCCAGGCCAAGTGGCCACAAATGAAGGCCATTTTCCATGGGAAAAACGAAGTCCTTTCCCCAGGGTCTCAGGAATATGTTCAAGGTGGCGTTTGAGGCTCTAAGTACTTCCAGGGCCCTAGTTGCTGGCAGCTTTTCTTTTGGAAAAATCCAGCAATGATTGCATCATTCTAGCTAGGCTCCCACTTTCTGCCAGGGTGAGTGGCTGCCAAGGGAGGCCATTTGCCATGGGAAAAAGAAGTCCTTTCCCCAGGGTCTGGGTGTCAGATGAAAGGTGGCCTTTGGGGTTCTGAGGACTTGTAGGGTAGTACTTACTGGCTAGAGTAGAGGAAATGGATTCTATTTGAATATCTGTCTAGAGGCTTTGCCCCACAGGTCCTGGTTGTCCTTGATGGGCTGCAGCTGTGAGCATTGAAGAGAACTGGGATAAAAGGGGGCGGCGTAGCCATTCAGGGAGAGCCTTGAAGGAGCCCTGAACTGGGAAAGAACAGCATGCAGAAGAAAGCGTCTGTGCTGTGAAGATCTGCAGCCATAAGAACACACCGAGGAGGTATGGACTTTAGCAATCTGAGAACAGCATGATGGGACTCTAGAGAAATAAAACAACAAGAAGTGGCAGCTTTCGATTTGGAGCAATCCAGCAAAGCTTGCAAATTTCTTGCTGGGCACCACCCTCTTGGTCAGGGCGAGTGGCCAGAAATGGAGGCCATTTTCCATGGGGAAAACGAAGTCATTGGCCCAGGCTCTGGGTGTCAGATGACAGGTGGCATCTGGGGCTGTAAGGACTTGCAGGGTCCTAGTTGCTGGCAGCTTTCGTTCTGGAAGGATCCAGCAGAGTTTGTAGATTCCTGGCTTGGCACTGCCCTGCCTGCCAGGCCAAGTGGCCACAAATGAAGGCCATTTTCCATGGGAAAAACAAAGTCCTTTCCCCAGGGTCTCAGGAATATGTTCAAGGTGGCGTTTGAGGCTCTAAGTACTTCCAGGGCCCTAGTTGCTGCCAGCTTTTCTTTTGGAAAAATCCAGCAACGATTGCATCATTCTAGCTAGGCTCCCACTTTCTGCCAGGGTGAGTGGCTGCCAAGGGAGGCCATTTGCCATGGGAAAAAGAAGTCCTTTCCCCAGGGTCTGGGTGTCAGATGAAAGGTGGCCTTTGGGGTTCTGAGGACTTGTAGGGTAGTACTTACTGGCTAGAGTAGAGGAAATGGATTCTATTTGAATATCTGTCCCACAGGTCCTGGTTGTCCTTGATGGGCTGCAGCTGTGAGCATTGAAGAGAACTGGGATAAAAGGGGGCGGCGTAGCCATTCAGGGAGAGCCTTGAAGGAGCCCTGAACTGGGAAAGAACAGCATGCAGAAGAAAGCGTCTGTGCTGTGAAGATCTGCAGCCATAAGAACACACCGAGGAGGTATGGACTTTAGCAATCTGAGAACAGCATGATGGGACTCTAGAGAAATAGAACAACAACAAGTGGTAGCTTTAGATTTGGAGCAATCCAGCAAAGCTTGCAAATTTCTTGCTGGGCACCACCCTCTTGGTCAGGGCGAGTGGCCAGAAATGGAGGCCATTTTCCATGGGGAAAACGAAGTCATTGGCCCAGGCTCTGGGTGTCAGATAACTGGTGGCATCTGGGGCTCTAAGGACTTGCAGGGTCCTAGTTGCTGGCAGCTTTCGTTCTGGAAGGATCCAGCAGAGTTTGTAGATTCCTGGCTTGGCACTGCCCTGCCTGCCAGGCCAAGTGGCCACAAATGAAGGCCATTTTCCATGGGAAAAACGAAGTCCTTTCCCCAGGGTCTCAGGAATATGTTCAAGGTGGCGTTTGAGGCTCTAAGTACTTCCAGGGCCCTAGTTGCTGCCAGCTTTTCTTTTGGAAAAATCCAGCAACGATTGCATCATTCTAGCTAGGCTCCCACTTTCTGCCAGGGTGAGTGGCTGCCAAGGGAGGCCATTTGCCATGGGAAAAAGAAGTCCTTTCCCCAGGGTCTGGGTGTCAGATGAAAGGTGGCCTTTGGGGTTCTGAGGACTTGTAGGGTAGTACTTACTGGCTAGAGTAGAGGAAATGGATTCTATTTGAATATCTGTCTAGAGGCTTTGCCCCACAGGTCCTGGTTGTCCTTGATGGGCTGCAGCTGTGAGCATTGAAGAGAACTGGGATAAAAGGGGGCGGCGTAGCCATTCAGGGAGAGCCTTGAAGGAGCCCTGAACTGGGAAAGAACAGCATGCAGAAGAAAGCGTCTGTGCTGTGAAGATCTGCAGCCATAAGAACACACCGAGGAGGTATGGACTTTAGCAATCTGAGAACAGCATGATGGGACTCTAGAGAAATAGAACAACAACAAGTGGCAGCTTTAGATTTGGAGCAATCCAGCAAAGCTTGCAAATTTCTTGCTGGGCACCACCCTCTTGGTCAGGGCGAGTGGCCAGAAATGGAGGCCATTTTCCATGGGGAAAACGAAGTCATTGGCCCAGGCTCTGGGTGTCAGATGACTGGTGGCATCTGGGGCTCTAAGGACTTGCAGGGTCCTAGTTGCTGGCAGCTTTCGTTCTGGAAGGATCCAGCAGAGTTTGTAGATTCCTGGCTTGGCACTGCCCTGCCTGCCAGGCCAAGTGGCCACAAATGAAGGCCATTTTCCATGGGAAAAACGAAGTCCTTTCCCCAGGGTCTCAGTAATATGTTCAAGGTGGCGTTTGAGGCTCTAAGTACTTCCAGGGCCCTAGTTGCTGGCAGCTTTTCTTTTGGAAAAATCCAGCAACGATTGCATCATTCTAGCTAGGCTCCCACTTTCTGCCAGGGTGAGTGGCTGCCAAGGGAGGCCATTTGCCATGGGAAAAAGAAGTCCTTTCCCCAGGGTCTGGGTGTCAGATGAAAGGTGGCCTTTGGGGTTCTGAGGACTTGTAGGGTAGTACTTACTGGCTAGAGTAGAGGAAATGGATTCTATTTGAATATCTGTCCCACAGGTCCTGGTTGTCCTTGATGGGCTGCAGCTGTGAGCATTGAAGAGAACTGGGATAAAAGGGGGCGGCGTAGCCATTCAGGGAGAGCCTTGAAGGAGCCCTGAACTGGGAAAGAACAGCATGCAGAAGAAAGCGTCTGTGCTGTGAAGATCTGCAGCCATAAGAACACACCGAGGAGGTATGGACTTTAGCAATCTGAGAACAGCATGATGGGACTCTAGAGAAATAGAAGAACAACAAGTGGTAGCTTTAGATTTGGAGCAATCCAGCAAAGCTTGCAAATTTCTTGCTGGGCACCACCCTCTTGGTCAGGGCGAGTGGCCAGAAATGGAGGCCATTTTCCATGGGGAAAACGAAGTCATTGGCCCAGGCTCTGGGTGTCAGATGACTGGTGGCATCTGGGGCTGTAAGGACTTGCAGGGTCCTAGTTGCTGGCAGCTTTCGTTCTGGAAGGATCCAGCAGAGTTTGTAGATTCCTGGCTTGGCACTGCCCTGCCTGCCAGGCAGAGTGGCCACAAATGAAGGCCATTTTCCATGGGAAAAACGAAGTCCTTTCCCCAGGGTCTCAGTAATATGTTCAAGGTGGCGTTTGAGGCTCTAAGTACTTCCAGGGCCCTAGTTGCTGCCAGCTTTTCTTTTGGAAAAATCCAGCAACGATTGCATCATTCTAGCTAGGCTCCCACTTTCTGCCAGGGTGAGTGGCTGCCAAGGGAGGCCATTTGCCATGGGAAAAAGAAGTCCTTTCCCCAGGGTCTGGGTGTCAGATGAAAGGTGGCCTTTGGGGTTCTGAGGACTTGTAGGGTAGTACTTACTGGCTAGAGTAGAGGAAATGGATTCTATTTGAATATCTGTCCCACAGGTCCTGGTTGTCCTTGATGGGCTGCAGCTGTGAGCATTGAAGAGAACTGGGATAAAAGGGGGCGGCGTAGCCATTCAGGGAGAGCCTTGAAGGAGCCCTGAACTGGGAAAGAACAGCATGCAGAAGAAAGCGTCTGTGCTGTGAAGATCTGCAGCCATAAGAACACACCGAGGAGGTATGGACTTTAGCAATCTGAGAACAGCATGATGGGACTCTAGAGAAATAAAACAACAAGAAGTGGCAGCTTTCGATTTGGAGCAATCCAGCAAAGCTTGCAAATTTCTTGCTGGGCACCACCCTCTTGGTCAGGGCGAGTGGCCAGAAATGGAGGCCATTTTCCATGGGGAAAACGAAGTCATTGGCCCAGGCTCTGGGTGTCAGATGACAGGTGGCATCTGGGGCTGTAAGGACTTGCAGGGTCCTAGTTGCTGGCAGCTTTCGTTCTGGAAGGATCCAGCAGAGTTTGTAGATTCCTGGCTTGGCACTGCCCTGCCTGCCAGGCCAAGTGGCCACAAATGAAGGCCATTTTCCATGGGAAAAACAAAGTCCTTTCCCCAGGGTCTCAGGAATATGTTCAAGGTGGCGTTTGAGGCTCTAAGTACTTCCAGGGCCCTAGTTGCTGCCAGCTTTTCTTTTGGAAAAATCCAGCAACGATTGCATCATTCTAGCTAGGCTCCCACTTTCTGCCAGGGTGAGTGGCTGCCAAGGGAGGCCATTTGCCATGGGAAAAAGAAGTCCTTTCCCCAGGGTCTGGGTGTCAGATGAAAGGTGGCCTTTGGGGTTCTGAGGACTTGTAGGGTAGTACTTACTGGCTAGAGTAGAGGAAATGGATTCTATTTGAATATCTGTCCCACAGGTCCTGGTTGTCCTTGATGGGCTGCAGCTGTGAGCATTGAAGAGAACTGGGATAAAAGGGGGCGGCGTAGCCATTCAGGGAGAGCCTTGAAGGAGCCCTGAACTGGGAAAGAACAGCATGCAGAAGAAAGCGTCTGTGCTGTGAAGATCTGCAGCCATAAGAACACACCGAGGAGGTATGGACTTTAGCAATCTGAGAACAGCATGATGGGACTCTAGAGAAATAGAACAACAACAAGTGGTAGCTTTAGATTTGGAGCAATCCAGCAAAGCTTGCAAATTTCTTGCTGGGCACCACCCTCTTGGTCAGGGCGAGTGGCCAGAAATGGAGGCCATTTTCCATGGGGAAAACGAAGTCATTGGCCCAGGCTCTGGGTGTCAGATAACTGGTGGCATCTGGGGCTCTAAGGACTTGCAGGGTCCTAGTTGCTGGCAGCTTTCGTTCTGGAAGGATCCAGCAGAGTTTGTAGATTCCTGGCTTGGCACTGCCCTGCCTGCCAGGCCAAGTGGCCACAAATGAAGGCCATTTTCCATGGGAAAAACGAAGTCCTTTCCCCAGGGTCTCAGGAATATGTTCAAGGTGGCGTTTGAGGCTCTAAGTACTTCCAGGGCCCTAGTTGCTGCCAGCTTTTCTTTTGGAAAAATCCAGCAACGATTGCATCATTCTAGCTAGGCTCCCACTTTCTGCCAGGGTGAGTGGCTGCCAAGGGAGGCCATTTGCCATGGGAAAAAGAAGTCCTTTCCCCAGGGTCTGGGTGTCAGATGAAAGGTGGCCTTTGGGGTTCTGAGGACTTGTAGGGTAGTACTTACTGGCTAGAGTAGAGGAAATGGATTCTATTTGAATATCTGTCTAGAGGCTTTGCCCCACAGGTCCTGGTTGTCCTTGATGGGCTGCAGCTGTGAGCATTGAAGAGAACTGGGATAAAAGGGGGCGGCGTAGCCATTCAGGGAGAGCCTTGAAGGAGCCCTGAACTGGGAAAGAACAGCATGCAGAAGAAAGCGTCTGTGCTGTGAAGATCTGCAGCCATAAGAACACACCGAGGAGGTATGGACTTTAGCAATCTGAGAACAGCATTATGGGACTCTAGAGAAATAGAACAACAACAAGTGGCAGCTTTAGATTTGGAGCAATCCAGCAAAGCTTGCAAATTTCTTGCTGGGCACCACCCTCTTGGTCAGGGCGAGTGGCCAGAAATGGAGGCCATTTTCCATGGGGAAAACGAAGTCATTGGCCCAGGCTCTGGGTGTCAGATGACAGGTGGCATCTGGGGCTGTAAGGACTTGCAGGGTCCTAGTTGCTGGCAGCTTTCGTTCTGGAAGGATCCAGCAGAGTTTGTAGATTCCTGGCTTGGCACTGCCCTGCCTGCCAGGCCAAGTGGCCACAAATGAAGGCCATTTTCCATGGGAAAAACGAAGTCCTTTCCCCAGGGTCTCAGGAATATGTTCAAGGTGGCGTTTGAGGCTCTAAGTACTTCCAGGGCCCTAGTTGCTGGCAGCTTTTCTTTTGGAAAAATCCAGCAACGATTGCATCATTCTAGCTAGGCTCCCACTTTCTGCCAGGGTGAGTGGCTGCCAAGGGAGGCCATTTGCCATGGGAAAAAGAAGTCCTTTCCCCAGGGTCTGGGTGTCAGATGAAAGGTGGCCTTTGGGGTTCTGAGGACTTGTAGGGTAGTACTTACTGGCTAGAGTAGAGGAAATGGATTCTATTTGAATATCTGTCCCACAGGTCCTGGTTGTCCTTGATGGGCTGCAGCTGTGAGCATTGAAGAGAACTGGGATAAAAGGGGGCGGCGTAGCCATTCAGGGAGAGCCTTGAAGGAGCCCTGAACTGGGAAAGAACAGCATGCAGAAGAAAGCGTCTGTGCTGTGAAGATCTGCAGCCATAAGAACACACCGAGGAGGTATGGACTTTAGCAATCTGAGAACAGCATGATGGGACTCTAGAGAAATAGAAGAACAACAAGTGGTAGCTTTAGATTTGGAGCAATCCAGCAAAGCTTGCAAATTTCTTGCTGGGCACCACCCTCTTGGTCAGGGCGAGTGGCCAGAAATGGAGGCCATTTTCCATGGGGAAAACGAAGTCATTGGCCCAGGCTCTGGGTGTCAGATGACTGGTGGCATCTGGGGCTGTAAGGACTTGCAGGGTCCTAGTTGCTGGCAGCTTTCGTTCTGGAAGGATCCAGCAGAGTTTGTAGATTCCTGGCTTGGCACTGCCCTGCCTGCCAGGCAGAGTGGCCACAAATGAAGGCCATTTTCCATGGGAAAAACGAAGTCCTTTCCCCAGGGTCTCAGTAATATGTTCAAGGTGGCGTTTGAGGCTCTAAGTACTTCCAGGGCCCTAGTTGCTGCCAGCTTTTCTTTTGGAAAAATCCAGCAACGATTGCATCATTCTAGCTAGGCTCCCACTTTCTGCCAGGGTGAGTGGCTGCCAAGGGAGGCCATTTGCCATGGGAAAAAGAAGTCCTTTCCCCAGGGTCTGGGTGTCAGATGAAAGGTGGCCTTTGGGGTTCTGAGGACTTGTAGGGTAGTACTTACTGGCTAGAGTAGAGGAAATGGATTCTATTTGAATATCTGTCCCACAGGTCCTGGTTGTCCTTGATGGGCTGCAGCTGTGAGCATTGAAGAGAACTGGGATAAAAGGGGGCGGCGTAGCCATTCAGGGAGAGCCTTGAAGGAGCCCTGAACTGGGAAAGAACAGCATGCAGAAGAAAGCGTCTGTGCTGTGAAGATCTGCAGCCATAAGAACACACCGAGGAGGTATGGACTTTAGCAATCTGAGAACAGCATGATGGGACTCTAGAGAAATAGAACAACAACAAGTGGCAGCTTTAGATTTGGAGCAATCCAGCAAAGCTTGCAAATTTCTTGCTGGGCACCACCCTCTTGGTCAGGGCGAGTGGCCAGAAATGGAGGCCATTTTCCATGGGGAAAACGAAGTCATTGGCCCAGGCTCTGGGTGTCAGATGACTGGTGGCATCTGGGGCTGTAAGGACTTGCAGGGTCCTAGTTGCTGGCAGCTTTCGTTCTGGAAGGATCCAGCAGAGTTTGTAGATTCCTGGCTTGGCACTGCCCTGCCTGCCAGGCCAAGTGGCCACAAATGAAGGCCATTTCCCATGGGAAAAACGAAGTCCTTTCCCCAGGGTCTCAGGAATATGTTCAAGGTGGCGTTTGAGGCTCTAAGTACTTCCAGGGCCCTAGTTGCTGCCAGCTTTTCTTTTGGAAAAATCCAGCAACGATTGCATCATTCTAGCTAGGCTCCCACTTTCTGCCAGGGTGAGTGGCTGCCAAGGGAGGCCATTTGCCATGGGAAAAAGAAGTCCTTTCCCCAGGGTCTGGGTGTCAGATGAAAGGTGGCCTTTGGGGTTCTGAGGACTTGTAGGGTAGTACTTACTGGCTAGAGTAGAGGAAATGGATTCTATTTGAATATCTGTCCCACAGGTCCTGGTTGTCCTTGATGGGCTGCAGCTGTGAGCATTGAAGAGAACTGGGATAAAAGGGGGCGGCGTAGCCATTCAGGGAGAGCCTTGAAGGAGCCCTGAACTGGGAAAGAACAGCATGCAGAAGAAAGCGTCTGTGCTGTGAAGATCTGCAGCCATAAGAACACACCGAGGAGGTATGGACTTTAGCAATCTGAGAACAGCATGATGGGACTCTAGAGAAATAGAACAACAACAAGTGGCAGCTTTCGATTTGGAGCAATCCAGCAAAGCTTGCAAATTTCTTGCTGGGCACCACCCTCTTGGTCAGGGCGAGTGGCCAGAAATGGAGGCCATTTTCCATGGGGAAAACGAAGTCATTGGCCCAGGCTCTGGGTGTCAGATGACTGGTGGCATCTGGGGCTCTAAGGACTTGCAGGGTCCTAGTTGCTGGCAGCTTTCGTTCTGGAAGGATCCAGCAGAGTTTGTAGATTCCTGGCTTGGCACTGCCCTGCCTGCCAGGCCAAGTGGCCACAAATGAAGGCCATTTCCCATGGGAAAAACGAAGTCCTTTCCCCAGGGTCTCAGGAATATGTTCAAGGTGGCGTTTGAGGCTCTAAGTACTTCCAGGGCCCTAGTTGCTGCCAGCTTTTCTTTTGGAAAAATCCAGCAACGATTGCATCATTCTAGCTAGGCTCCCACTTTCTGCCAGGGTGAGTGGCTGCCAAGGGAGGCCATTTGCCATGGGAAAAAGAAGTCCTTTCCCCAGGGTCTGGGTGTCAGATGAAAGGTGGCCTTTGGGGTTCTGAGGACTTGTAGGGTAGTACTTACTGGCTAGAGTAGAGGAAATGGATTCTATTTGAATATCTGTCTAGAGGCTTTGCCCCACAGGTCCTGGTTGTCCTTGATGGGCTGCAGCTGTGAGCATTGAAGAGAACTGGGATAAAAGGGGGCGGCGTAGCCATTCAGGGAGAGCCTTGAAGGAGCCCTGAACTGGGAAAGAACAGCATGCAGAAGAAAGCGTCTGTGCTGTGAAGATCTGCAGCCATAAGAACACACCGAGGAGGTATGGACTTTAGCAATCTGAGAACAGCATGATGGGACTCTAGAGAAATAGAACAACAACAAGTGGCAGCTTTAGATTTGGAGCAATCCAGCAAAGCTTGCAAATTTCTTGCTGGGCACCACCCTCTTGGTCAGGGCGAGTGGCCAGAAATGGAGGCCATTTTCCATGGGGAAAACGAAGTCATTGGCCCAGGCTCTGGGTGTCAGATGACTGGTGGCATCTGGGGCTCTAAGGACTTGCAGGGTCCTAGTTGCTGGCAGCTTTCGTTCTGGAAGGATCCAGCAGAGTTTGTAGATTCCTGGCTTGGCACTGCCCTGCCTGCCAGGCCAAGTGGCCACAAATGAAGGCCATTTTCCATGGGAAAAACGAAGTCCTTTCCCCAGGGTCTCAGGAATATGTTCAAGGTGGCGTTTGAGGCTCTAAGTACTTCCAGGGCCCTAGTTGCTGGCAGCTTTTCTTTTGGAAAAATCCAGCAACGATTGCATCATTCTAGCTAGGCTCCCACTTTCTGCCAGGGTGAGTGGCTGCCAAGGGAGGCCATTTGCCATGGGAAAAAGAAGTCCTTTCCCCAGGGTCTGGGTGTCAGATGAAAGGTGGCCTTTGGGGTTCTGAGGACTTGTAGGGTAGTACTTACTGGCTAGAGTAGAGGAAATGGATTCTATTTGAATATCTGTCTAGAGGCTTTGCCCCACAGGTCCTGGTTGTCCTTGATGGGCTGCAGCTGTGAGCATTGAAGAGAACTGGGATAAAAGGGGGCGGCGTAGCCATTCAGGGAGAGCCTTGAAGGAGCCCTGAACTGGGAAAGAACAGCATGCAGAAGAAAGCGTCTGTGCTGTGAAGATCTGCAGCCATAAGAACACACCGAGGAGGTATGGACTTTAGCAATCTGAGAACAGCATGATGGGACTCTAGAGAAATAAAACAACAAGAAGTGGCAGCTTTCGATTTGGAGCAATCCAGCAAAGCTTGCAAATTTCTTGCTGGGCACCACCCTCTTGGTCAGGGCGAGTGGCCAGAAATGGAGGCCATTTTCCATGGGGAAAACGAAGTCATTGGCCCAGGCTCTGGGTGTCAGATGACTGGTGGCATCTGGGGCTGTAAGGACTTGCAGGGTCCTAGTTGCTGGCAGCTTTCGTTCTGGAAGGATCCAGCAGAGTTTGTAGATTCCTGGCTTGGCACTGCCCTGCCTGCCAGGCCAAGTGGCCAGAAATGAAGGCCATTTTCCATGGGAAAAACGAAGTCCTTTCCCCAGGGTCTCAGGAATATGTTCAAGGTGGCGTTTGAGGCTCTAAGTACTTCCAGGGCCCTAGTTGCTGCCAGCTTTTCTTTTGGAAAAATCCAGCAACGATTGCATCATTCTAGCTAGGCTCCCACTTTCTGCCAGGGTGAGTGGCTGCCAAGGGAGGCCATTTGCCATGGGAAAAAGAAGTCCTTTCCCCAGGGTCTGGGTGTCAGATGAAAGGTGGCCTTTGGGGTTCTGAGGACTTGTAGGGTAGTACTTACTGGCTAGAGTAGAGGAAATGGATTCTATTTGAATATCTGTCCCACAGGTCCTGGTTGTCCTTGATGGGCTGCAGCTGTGAGCATTGAAGAGAACTGGGATAAAAGGGGGCGGCTTAGCCATTCAGGGAGAGCCTTGAAGGAGCCCTGAACTGGGAAAGAACAGCATGCAGAAGAAAGCGTCTGTGCTGTGAAGATCTGCAGCCATAAGAACACACCGAGGAGGTATGGACTTTAGCAATCTGAGAACAGCATGATGGGACTCTAGAGAAATAGAACAACAACAAGTGGCAGCTTTAGATTTGGAGCAATCCAGCAAAGCTTGCAAATTTCTTGCTGGGCACCACCCTCTTGGTCAGGGCGAGTGGCCAGAAATGGAGGCAATTTTCCATGGGGAAAACAAAGTCATTGGCCCAGGCTCTGGGTGTCAGATGACTGGTGGCATCTGGGGCTCTAAGGACTTGCAGGGTCCTAGTTGCTGGCAGCTTTCGTTCTGGAAGGATCCAGCAGAGTTTGTAGATTCCTGGCTTGGCACTGCCCTGCCTGCCAGGCCAAGTGGCCACAAATGAAGGCCATTTTCCATGGGAAAAAGAAGTCCTTTCCCCAGGGTCTCAGTAATATGTTCAAGGTGGCGTTTGAGGCTCTAAGTACTTCCAGGGCCCTAGTTGCTGGCAGCTTTTCTTTTGGAAAAATCCAGCAACGATTGCATCATTCTAGCTAGGCTCCCACTTTCTGCCAGGGTGAGTGGCTGCCAAGGGAGGCCATTTGCCATGGGAAAAAGAAGTCCTTTCCCCAGGGTCTGGGTGTCAGATGAAAGGTGGCCTTTGGGGTTCTGAGGACTTGTAGGGTAGTACTTACTGGCTAGAGTAGAGGAAATGGATTCTATTTGAATATCTGTCCCACAGGTCCTGGTTGTCCTTGATGGGCTGCAGCTGTGAGCATTGAAGAGAACTGGGATAAAAGGGGGCGGCGTAGCCATTCAGGGAGAGCCTTGAAGGAGCCCTGAACTGGGAAAGAACAGCATGCAGAAGAAAGCGTCTGTGCTGTGAAGATCTGCAGCCATAAGAACACACCGAGGAGGTATGGACTTTAGCAAGCTGAGAACAGCATGATGGGACTCTAGAGAAATAGAACAACAACAAGTGGCAGCTTTCGATTTGGAGCAATCCAGCAAAGCTTGCAAATTTCTTGCTGGGCACCACCCTCTTGGTCAGGGCGAGTGGCCAGAAATGGAGGCCATTTTCCATGGGGAAAACGAAGTCATTGGCCCAGGCTCTGGGTGTCAGATGACTGGTGGCATCTGGGGCTCTAAGGACTTGCAGGGTCCTAGTTGCTGGCAGCTTTCGTTCTGGAAGGATCCAGCAGAGTTTGTAGATTCCTGGCTTGGCACTGCCCTGCCTGCCAGGCCAAGTGGCCACAAATGAAGGCCATTTCCCATGGGAAAAACGAAGTCCTTTCCCCAGGGTCTCAGGAATATGTTCAAGGTGGCGTTTGAGGCTCTAAGTACTTCCAGGGCCCTAGTTGCTGCCAGCTTTTCTTTTGGAAAAATCCAGCAACGATTGCATCATTCTAGCTAGGCTCCCACTTTCTGCCAGGGTGAGTGGCTGCCAAGGGAGGCCATTTGCCATGGGAAAAAGAAGTCCTTTCCCCAGGGTCTGGGTGTCAGATGAAAGGTGGCCTTTGGGGTTCTGAGGACTTGTAGGGTAGTACTTACTGGCTAGAGTAGAGGAAATGGATTCTATTTGAATATCTGTCTAGAGGCTTTGCCCCACAGGTCCTGGTTGTCCTTGATGGGCTGCAGCTGTGAGCATTGAAGAGAACTGGGATAAAAGGGGGCGGCGTAGCCATTCAGGGAGAGCCTTGAAGGAGCCCTGAACTGGGAAAGAACAGCATGCAGAAGAAAGCGTCTGTGCTGTGAAGATCTGCAGCCATAAGAACACACCGAGGAGGTATGGACTTTAGCAATCTGAGAACAGCATGATGGGACTCTAGAGAAATAGAACAACAACAAGTGGCAGCTTTAGATTTGGAGCAATCCAGCAAAGCTTGCAAATTTCTTGCTGGGCACCACCCTCTTGGTCAGGGCGAGTGGCCAGAAATGGAGGCCATTTTCCATGGGGAAAACGAAGTCATTGGCCCAGGCTCTGGGTGTCAGATGACTGGTGGCATCTGGGGCTCTAAGGACTTGCAGGGTCCTAGTTGCTGGCAGCTTTCGTTCTGGAAGGATCCAGCAGAGTTTGTAGATTCCTGGCTTGGCACTGCCCTGCCTGCCAGGCCAAGTGGCCACAAATGAAGGCCATTTTCCATGGGAAAAACGAAGTCCTTTCCCCAGGGTCTCAGGAATATGTTCAAGGTGGCGTTTGAGGCTCTAAGTACTTCCAGGGCCCTAGTTGCTGCCAGCTTTTCTTTTGGAAAAATCCAGCAACGATTGCATCATTCTAGCTAGGCTCCCACTTTCTGCCAGGGTGAGTGGCTGCCAAGGGAGGCCATTTGCCATGGGAAAAAGAAGTCCTTTCCCCAGGGTCTGGGTGTCAGATGAAAGGTGGCCTTTGGGGTTCTGAGGACTTGTAGGGTAGTACTTACTGGCTAGAGTAGAGGAAATGGATTCTATTTGAATATCTGTCTAGAGGCTTTGCCCCACAGGTCCTGGTTGTCCTTGATGGGCTGCAGCTGTGAGCATTGAAGAGAACTGGGATAAAAGGGGGCGGCGTAGCCATTCAGGGAGAGCCTTGAAGGAGCCCTGAACTGGGAAAGAACAGCATGCAGAAGAAAGCGTCTGTGCTGTGAAGATCTGCAGCCATAAGAACACACCGAGGAGGTATGGACTTTAGCAATCTGAGAACAGCATGATGGGACTCTAGAGAAATAAAACAACAAGAAGTGGCAGCTTTCGATTTGGAGCAATCCAGCAAAGCTTGCAAATTTCTTGCTGGGCACCACCCTCTTGGTCAGGGCGAGTGGCCAGAAATGGAGGCCATTTTCCATGGGGAAAACGAAGTCATTGGCCCAGGCTCTGGGTGTCAGATGACTGGTGGCATCTGGGGCTGTAAGGACTTGCAGGGTCCTAGTTGCTGGCAGCTTTCGTTCTGGAAGGATCCAGCAGAGTTTGTAGATTCCTGGCTTGGCACTGCCCTGCCTGCCAGGCCAAGTGGCCAGAAATGAAGGCCATTTTCCATGGGAAAAACGAAGTCCTTTCCCCAGGGTCTCAGGAATATGTTCAAGGTGGCGTTTGAGGCTCTAAGTACTTCCAGGGCCCTAGTTGCTGCCAGCTTTTCTTTTGGAAAAATCCAGCAACGATTGCATCATTCTAGCTAGGCTCCCACTTTCTGCCAGGGTGAGTGGCTGCCAAGGGAGGCCATTTGCCATGGGAAAAAGAAGTCCTTTCCCCAGGGTCTGGGTGTCAGATGAAAGGTGGCCTTTGGGGTTCTGAGGACTTGTAGGGTAGTACTTACTGGCTAGAGTAGAGGAAATGGATTCTATTTGAATATCTGTCCCACAGGTCCTGGTTGTCCTTGATGGGCTGCAGCTGTGAGCATTGAAGAGAACTGGGATAAAAGGGGGCGGCTTAGCCATTCAGGGAGAGCCTTGAAGGAGCCCTGAACTGGGAAAGAACAGCATGCAGAAGAAAGCGTCTGTGCTGTGAAGATCTGCAGCCATAAGAACACACCGAGGAGGTATGGACTTTAGCAATCTGAGAACAGCATGATGGGACTCTAGAGAAATAGAACAACAACAAGTGGCAGCTTTAGATTTGGAGCAATCCAGCAAAGCTTGCAAATTTCTTGCTGGGCACCACCCTCTTGGTCAGGGCGAGTGGCCAGAAATGGAGGCAATTTTCCATGGGGAAAACAAAGTCATTGGCCCAGGCTCTGGGTGTCAGATGACTGGTGGCATCTGGGGCTCTAAGGACTTGCAGGGTCCTAGTTGCTGGCAGCTTTCGTTCTGGAAGGATCCAGCAGAGTTTGTAGATTCCTGGCTTGGCACTGCCCTGCCTGCCAGGCCAAGTGGCCACAAATGAAGGCCATTTTCCATGGGAAAAAGAAGTCCTTTCCCCAGGGTCTCAGTAATATGTTCAAGGTGGCGTTTGAGGCTCTAAGTACTTCCAGGGCCCTAGTTGCTGGCAGCTTTTCTTTTGGAAAAATCCAGCAACGATTGCATCATTCTAGCTAGGCTCCCACTTTCTGCCAGGGTGAGTGGCTGCCAAGGGAGGCCATTTGCCATGGGAAAAAGAAGTCCTTTCCCCAGGGTCTGGGTGTCAGATGAAAGGTGGCCTTTGGGGTTCTGAGGACTTGTAGGGTAGTACTTACTGGCTAGAGTAGAGGAAATGGATTCTATTTGAATATCTGTCCCACAGGTCCTGGTTGTCCTTGATGGGCTGCAGCTGTGAGCATTGAAGAGAACTGGGATAAAAGGGGGCGGCGTAGCCATTCAGGGAGAGCCTTGAAGGAGCCCTGAACTGGGAAAGAACAGCATGCAGAAGAAAGCGTCTGTGCTGTGAAGATCTGCAGCCATAAGAACACACCGAGGAGGTATGGACTTTAGCAAGCTGAGAACAGCATGATGGGACTCTAGAGAAATAGAACAACAACAAGTGGCAGCTTTCGATTTGGAGCAATCCAGCAAAGCTTGCAAATTTCTTGCTGGGCACCACCCTCTTGGTCAGGGCGAGTGGCCAGAAATGGAGGCCATTTTCCATGGGGAAAACGAAGTCATTGGCCCAGGCTCTGGGTGTCAGATGACTGGTGGCATCTGGGGCTCTAAGGACTTGCAGGGTCCTAGTTGCTGGCAGCTTTCGTTCTGGAAGGATCCAGCACAGTTTGTAGATTCCTGGCTTGGCACTGCCCTGCCTGCCAGGCCAAGTGGCCACAAATGAAGGCCATTTTCCATGGGAAAAACGAAGTCCTTTCCCCAGGGTCTCAGGAATATGTTCAAGGTGGCGTTTGAGGCTCTAAGTACTTCCAGGGCCCTAGTTGCTGGCAGCTTTTCTTTTGGAAAAATCCAGCAACGATTGCATCATTCTAGCTAGGCTCCCACTTTCTGCCAGGGTGAGTGGCTGCCAAGGGAGGCCATTTGCCATGGGAAAAAGAAGTCCTTTCCCCAGGGTCTGGGTGTCAGATGAAAGGTGGCCTTTGGGGTTCTGAGGACTTGTAGGGTAGTACTTACTGGCTAGAGTAGAGGAAATGGATTCTATTTGAATATCTGTCTAGAGGCTTTGCCCCACAGGTCCTGGTTGTCCTTGATGGGCTGCAGCTGTGAGCATTGAAGAGAACTGGGATAAAAGGGGGCGGCGTAGCCATTCAGGGAGAGCCTTGAAGGAGCCCTGAACTGGGAAAGAACAGCATGCAGAAGAAAGCGTCTGTGCTGTGAAGATCTGCAGCCATAAGAACACACCGAGGAGGTATGGACTTTAGCAATCTGAGAACAGCATGATGGGACTCTAGAGAAATAAAACAACAAGAAGTGGCAGCTTTCGATTTGGAGCAATCCAGCAAAGCTTGCAAATTTCTTGCTGGGCACCACCCTCTTGGTCAGGGCGAGTGGCCAGAAATGGAGGCCATTTTCCATGGGGAAAACGAAGTCATTGGCCCAGGCTCTGGGTGTCAGATGACAGGTGGCATCTGGGGCTGTAAGGACTTGCAGGGTCCTAGTTGCTGGCAGCTTTCGTTCTGGAAGGATCCAGCAGAGTTTGTAGATTCCTGGCTTGGCACTGCCCTGCCTGCCAGGCCAAGTGGCCACAAATGAAGGCCATTTTCCATGGGAAAAACGAAGTCCTTTCCCCAGGGTCTCAGGAATATGTTCAAGGTGGCGTTTGAGGCTCTAAGTACTTCCAGGGCCCTAGTTGCTGCCAGCTTTTCTTTTGGAAAAATCCAGCAACGATTGCATCATTCTAGCTAGGCTCCCACTTTCTGCCAGGGTGAGTGGCTGCCAAGGGAGGCCATTTGCCATGGGAAAAAGAAGTCCTTTCCCCAGGGTCTGGGTGTCAGATGAAAGGTGGCCTTTGGGGTTCTGAGGACTTGTAGGGTAGTACTTACTGGCTAGAGTAGAGGAAATGGATTCTATTTGAATATCTGTCCCACAGGTCCTGGTTGTCCTTGATGGGCTGCAGCTGTGAGCATTGAAGAGAACTGGGATAAAAGGGGGCGGCGTAGCCATTCAGGGAGAGCCTTGAAGGAGCCCTGAACTGGGAAAGAACAGCATGCAGAAGAAAGCGTCTGTGCTGTGAAGATCTGCAGCCATAAGAACACACCGAGGAGGTATGGACTTTAGCAAGCTGAGAACAGCATGATGGGACTCTAGAGAAATAGAACAACAACAAGTGGCAGCTTTAGATTTGGAGCAATCCAGCAAAGCTTGCAAATTTCTTGCTGGGCACCACCCTCTTGGTCAGGGCGAGTGGCCAGAAATGGAGGCCATTTTCCATGGGGAAAACGAAGTCATTGGCCCAGGCTCTGGGTGTCAGATGACTGGTGGCATCTGGGGCTCTAAGGACTTGCAGGGTCCTAGTTGCTGGCAGCTTTCGTTCTGGAAGGATCCAGCAGAGTTTGTAGATTCCTGGCTTGGCACTGCCCTGCTTGCCAGGCCAAGTGGCCACAAATGAAGGCCATTTTCCATGGGAAAAACGAAGTCCTTTCCCCAGGGTCTCAGTAATATGTTCAAGGTGGCGTTTGAGGCTCTAAGTACTTCCAGGGCCCTAGTTGCTGCCAGCTTTTCTTTTGGAAAAATCCAGCAACGATTGCATCATTCTAGCTAGGCTCCCACTTTCTGCCAGGGTGAGTGGCTGCCAAGGGAGGCCATTTGCCATGGGAAAAAGAAGTCCTTTCCCCAGGGTCTGGGTGTCAGATGAAAGGTGGCCTTTGGGGTTCTGAGGACTTGTAGGGTAGTACTTACTGGCTAGAGTAGAGGAAATGGATTCTATTTGAATATCTGTCTAGAGGCTTTGCCCCACAGGTCCTGGTTGTCCTTGATGGGCTGCAGCTGTGAGCATTGAAGAGAACTGGGATAAAAGGGGGCGGCGTAGCCATTCAGGGAGAGCCTTGAAGGAGCCCTGAACTGGGAAAGAACAGCATGCAGAAGAAAGCGTCTGTGCTGTGAAGATCTGCAGCCATAAGAACACACCGAGGAGGTATGGACTTTAGCAAGCTGAGAACAGCATGATGGGACTCTAGAGAAATAGAACAACAACAAGTGGCAGCTTTCGATTTGGAGCAATCCAGCAAAGCTTGCAAATTTCTTGCTGGGCACCACCCTCTTGGTCAGGGCGAGTGGCCAGAAATGGAGGCCATTTTCCATGGGGAAAACGAAGTCATTGGCCCAGGCTCTGGGTGTCAGATGACTGGTGGCATCTGGGGCTGTAAGGACTTGCAGGGTCCTAGTTGCTGGCAGCTTTCGTTCTGGAAGGATCCAGCACAGTTTGTAGATTCCTGGCTTGGCACTGCCCTGCCTGCCAGGCCAAGTGGCCACAAATGAAGGCCATTTCCCATGGGAAAAACGAAGTCCTTTCCCCAGGGTCTCAGGAATATGTTCAAGGTGGCGTTTGAGGCTCTAAGTACTTCCAGGGCCCTAGTTGCTGCCAGCTTTTCTTTTGGAAAAATCCAGCAACGATTGCATCATTCTAGCTAGGCTCCCACTTTCTGCCAGGGTGAGTGGCTGCCAAGGGAGGCCATTTGCCATGGGAAAAAGAAGTCCTTTCCCCAGGGTCTGGGTGTCAGATGAAAGGTGGCCTTTGGGGTTCTGAGGACTTGTAGGGTAGTACTTACTGGCTAGAGTAGAGGAAATGGATTCTATTTGAATATCTGTCCCACAGGTCCTGGTTGTCCTTGATGGGCTGCAGCTGTGAGCATTGAAGAGAACTGGGATAAAAGGGGGCGGCGTAGCCATTCAGGGAGAGCCTTGAAGGAGCCCTGAACTGGGAAAGAACAGCATGCAGAAGAAAGCGTCTGTGCTGTGAAGATCTGCAGCCATAAGAACACACCGAGGAGGTATGGACTTTAGCAATCTGAGAACAGCATGATGGGACTCTAGAGAAATAGAACAACAACAAGTGGCAGCTTTCGATTTGGAGCAATCCAGCAAAGCTTGCAAATTTCTTGCTGGGCACCACCCTCTTGGTCAGGGCGAGTGGCCAGAAATGGAGGCCATTTTCCATGGGGAAAACGAAGTCATTGGCCCAGGCTCTGGGTGTCAGATGACAGGTGGCATCTGGGGCTCTAAGGACTTGCAGGGTCCTAGTTGCTGGCAGCTTTCGTTCTGGAAGGATCCAGCAGAGTTTGTAGATTCCTGGCTTGGCACTGCCCTGCCTGCCAGGCCAAGTGGCCACAAATGAAGGCCATTTTCCATGGGAAAAACGAAGTCCTTTCCCCAGGGTCTCAGGAATATGTTCAAGGTGGCGTTTGAGGCTCTAAGTACTTCCAGGGCCCTAGTTGCTGCCAGCTTTTCTTTTGGAAAAATCCAGCAACGATTGCATCATTCTAGCTAGGCTCCCACTTTCTGCCAGGGTGAGTGGCTGCCAAGGGAGGCCATTTGCCATGGGAAAAAGAAGTCCTTTCCCCAGGGTCTGGGTGTCAGATGAAAGGTGGCCTTTGGGGTTCTGAGGACTTGTAGGGTAGTACTTACTGGCTAGAGTAGAGGAAATGGATTCTATTTGAATATCTGTCCCACAGGTCCTGGTTGTCCTTGATGGGCTGCAGCTGTGAGCATTGAAGAGAACTGGGATAAAAGGGGGCGGCGTAGCCATTCAGGGAGAGCCTTGAAGGAGCCCTGAACTGGGAAAGAACAGCATGCAGAAGAAAGCGTCTGTGCTGTGAAGATCTGCAGCCATAAGAACACACCGAGGAGGTATGGACTTTAGCAATCTGAGAACAGCATGATGGGACTCTAGAGAAATAGAACAACAACAAGTGGCAGCTTTCGATTTGGAGCAATCCAGCAAAGCTTGCAAATTTCTTGCTGGGCACCACCCTCTTGGTCAGGGCGAGTGGCCAGAAATGGAGGCAATTTTCCATGGGGAAAACAAAGTCATTGGCCCAGGCTCTGGGTGTCAGATGACTGGTGGCATCTGGGGCTCTAAGGACTTGCAGGGTCCTAGTTGCTGGCAGCTTTCGTTCTGGAAGGATCCAGCAGAGTTTGTAGATTCCTGGCTTGGCACTGCCCTGCTTGCCAGGCCAAGTGGCCACAAATGAAGGCCATTTTCCATGGGAAAAACGAAGTCCTTTCCCCAGGGTCTCAGTAATATGTTCAAGGTGGCGTTTGAGGCTCTAAGTACTTCCAGGGCCCTAGTTGCTGCCAGCTTTTCTTTTGGAAAAATCCAGCAACGATTGCATCATTCTAGCTAGGCTCCCACTTTCTGCCAGGGTGAGTGGCTGCCAAGGGAGGCCATTTGCCATGGGAAAAAGAAGTCCTTTCCCCAGGGTCTGGGTGTCAGATGAAAGGTGGCCTTTGGGGTTCTGAGGACTTGTAGGGTAGTACTTACTGGCTAGAGTAGAGGAAATGGATTCTATTTGAATATCTGTCTAGAGGCTTTGCCCCACAGGTCCTGGTTGTCCTTGATGGGCTGCAGCTGTGAGCATTGAAGAGAACTGGGATAAAAGGGGGCGGCGTAGCCATTCAGGGAGAGCCTTGAAGGAGCCCTGAACTGGGAAAGAACAGCATGCAGAAGAAAGCGTCTGTGCTGTGAAGATCTGCAGCCATAAGAACACACCGAGGAGGTATGGACTTTAGCAAGCTGAGAACAGCATGATGGGACTCTAGAGAAATAGAACAACAACAAGTGGCAGCTTTCGATTTGGAGCAATCCAGCAAAGCTTGCAAATTTCTTGCTGGGCACCACCCTCTTGGTCAGGGCGAGTGGCCAGAAATGGAGGCCATTTTCCATGGGGAAAACGAAGTCATTGGCCCAGGCTCTGGGTGTCAGATGACTGGTGGCATCTGGGGCTCTAAGGACTTGCAGGGTCCTAGTTGCTGGCAGCTTTCGTTCTGGAAGGATCCAGCAGAGTTTGTAGATTCCTGGCTTGGCACTGCCCTGCCTGCCAGGCCAAGTGGCCACAAATGAAGGCCATTTCCCATGGGAAAAACGAAGTCCTTTCCCCAGGGTCTCAGGAATATGTTCAAGGTGGCGTTTGAGGCTCTAAGTACTTCCAGGGCCCTAGTTGCTGCCAGCTTTTCTTTTGGAAAAATCCAGCAACGATTGCATCATTCTAGCTAGGCTCCCACTTTCTGCCAGGGTGAGTGGCTGCCAAGGGAGGCCATTTGCCATGGGAAAAAGAAGTCCTTTCCCCAGGGTCTGGGTGTCAGATGAAAGGTGGCCTTTGGGGTTCTGAGGACTTGTAGGGTAGTACTTACTGGCTAGAGTAGAGGAAATGGATTCTATTTGAATATCTGTCCCACAGGTCCTGGTTGTCCTTGATGGGCTGCAGCTGTGAGCATTGAAGAGAACTGGGATAAAAGGGGGCGGCGTAGCCATTCAGGGAGAGCCTTGAAGGAGCCCTGAACTGGGAAAGAACAGCATGCAGAAGAAAGCGTCTGTGCTGTGAAGATCTGCAGCCATAAGAACACACCGAGGAGGTATGGACTTTAGCAATCTGAGAACAGCATGATGGGACTCTAGAGAAATAGAACAACAACAAGTGGCAGCTTTAGATTTGGAGCAATCCAGCAAAGCTTGCAAATTTCTTGCTGGGCACCACCCTCTTGGTCAGGGCGAGTGGCCAGAAATGGAGGCCATTTTCCATGGGGAAAACGAAGTCATTGGCCCAGGCTCTGGGTGTCAGATGACTGGTGGCATCTGGGGCTCTAAGGACTTGCAGGGTCCTAGTTGCAGGCAGCTTTCGTTCTGGAAGGATCCAGCAGAGTTTGTAGATTCCTGGCTTGGCACTGCCCTGCCTGCCAGGCCAAGTGGCCACAAATGAAGGCCATTTTCCATGGGAAAAACGAAGTCCTTTCCCCAGGGTCTCAGGAATATGTTCAAGGTGGCGTTTGAGGCTCTAAGTACTTCCAGGGCCCTAGTTGCTGCCAGCTTTTCTTTTGGAAAAATCCAGCAACGATTGCATCATTCTAGCTAGGCTCCCACTTTCTGCCAGGGTGAGTGGCTGCCAAGGGAGGCCATTTGCCATGGGAAAAAGAAGTCCTTTCCCCAGGGTCTGGGTGTCAGATGAAAGGTGGCCTTTGGGGTTCTGAGGACTTGTAGGGTAGTACTTACTGGCTAGAGTAGAGGAAATGGATTCTATTTGAATATCTGTCCCACAGGTCCTGGTTGTCCTTGATGGGCTGCAGCTGTGAGCATTGAAGAGAACTGGGATAAAAGGGGGCGGCGTAGCCATTCAGGGAGAGCCTTGAAGGAGCCCTGAACTGGGAAAGAACAGCATGCAGAAGAAAGCGTCTGTGCTGTGAAGATCTGCAGCCATAAGAACACACCGAGGAGGTATGGACTTTAGCAATCTGAGAACAGCATGATGGGACTCTAGAGAAATAGAACAACAACAAGTGGCAGCTTTCGATTTGGAGCAATCCAGCAAAGCTTGCAAATTTCTTGCTGGGCACCACCCTCTTGGTCAGGGCGAGTGGCCAGAAATGGAGGCAATTTTCCATGGGGAAAACGAAGTCATTGGCCCAGGCTCTGGGTGTCAGATGACTGGTGGCATCTGGGGCTCTAAGGACTTGCAGGGTCCTAGTTGCTGGCAGCTTTCGTTCTGGAAGGATCCAGCAGAGTTTGTAGATTCCTGGCTTGGCACTGCCCTGCCTGCCAGGCCAAGTGGCCACAAATGAAGGCCATTTTCCATGGGAAAAACGAAGTCCTTTCCCCAGGGTCTCAGTAATATGTTCAAGGTGGCGTTTGAGGCTCTAAGTACTTCCAGGGCCCTAGTTGCTGCCAGCTTTTCTTTTGGAAAAATCCAGCAACGATTGCATCATTCTAGCTAGGCTCCCACTTTCTGCCAGGGTGAGTGGCTGCCAAGGGAGGCCATTTGCCATGGGAAAAAGAAGTCCTTTCCCCAGGGTCTGGGTGTCAGATGAAAGGTGGCCTTTGGGGTTCTGAGGACTTGTAGGGTAGTACTTACTGGCTAGAGTAGAGGAAATGGATTCTATTTGAATATCTGTCTAGAGGCTTTGCCCCACAGGTCCTGGTTGTCCTTGATGGGCTGCAGCTGTGAGCATTGAAGAGAACTGGGATAAAAGGGGGCGGCGTAGCCATTCAGGGAGAGCCTTGAAGGAGCCCTGAACTGGGAAAGAACAGCATGCAGAAGAAAGCGTCTGTGCTGTGAAGATCTGCAGCCATAAGAACACACCGAGGAGGTATGGACTTTAGCAAGCTGAGAACAGCATGATGGGACTCTAGAGAAATAGAACAACAACAAGTGGCAGCTTTCGATTTGGAGCAATCCAGCAAAGCTTGCAAATTTCTTGCTGGGCACCACCCTCTTGGTCAGGGCGAGTGGCCAGAAATGGAGGCCATTTTCCATGGGGAAAACGAAGTCATTGGCCCAGGCTCTGGGTGTCAGATGACTGGTGGCATCTGGGGCTCTAAGGACTTGCAGGGTCCTAGTTGCTGGCAGCTTTCGTTCTGGAAGGATCCAGCACAGTTTGTAGATTCCTGGCTTGGCACTGCCCTGCCTGCCAGGCCAAGTGGCCACAAATGAAGGCCATTTCCCATGGGAAAAACGAAGTCCTTTCCCCAGGGTCTCAGGAATATGTTCAAGGTGGCGTTTGAGGCTCTAAGTACTTCCAGGGCCCTAGTTGCTGCCAGCTTTTCTTTTGGAAAAATCCAGCAACGATTGCATCATTCTAGCTAGGCTCCCACTTTCTGCCAGGGTGAGTGGCTGCCAAGGGAGGCCATTTGCCATGGGAAAAAGAAGTCCTTTCCCCAGGGTCTGGGTGTCAGATGAAAGGTGGCCTTTGGGGTTCTGAGGACTTGTAGGGTAGTACTTACTGGCTAGAGTAGAGGAAATGGATTCTATTTGAATATCTGTCCCACAGGTCCTGGTTGTCCTTGATGGGCTGCAGCTGTGAGCATTGAAGAGAACTGGGATAAAAGGGGGCGGCGTAGCCATTCAGGGAGAGCCTTGAAGGAGCCCTGAACTGGGAAAGAACAGCATGCAGAAGAAAGCGTCTGTGCTGTGAAGATCTGCAGCCATAAGAACACACCGAGGAGGTATGGACTTTAGCAATCTGAGAACAGCATGATGGGACTCTAGAGAAATAGAACAACAACAAGTGGCAGCTTTAGATTTGGAGCAATCCAGCAAAGCTTGCAAATTTCTTGCTGGGCACCACCCTCTTGGTCAGGGCGAGTGGCCAGAAATGGAGGCCATTTTCCATGGGGAAAACGAAGTCATTGGCCCAGGCTCTGGGTGTCAGATGACTGGTGGCATCTGGGGCTCTAAGGACTTGCAGGGTCCTAGTTGCTGGCAGCTTTCGTTCTGGAAGGATCCAGCAGAGTTTGTAGATTCCTGGCTTGGCACTGCCCTGCCTGCCAGGCCAAGTGGCCACAAATGAAGGCCATTTCCCATGGGAAAAACGAAGTCCTTTCCCCAGGGTCTCAGGAATATGTTCAAGGTGGCGTTTGAGGCTCTAAGTACTTCCAGGGCCCTAGTTGCTGCCAGCTTTTCTTTTGGAAAAATCCAGCAACGATTGCATCATTCTAGCTAGGCTCCCACTTTCTGCCAGGGTGAGTGGCTGCCAAGGGAGGCCATTTGCCATGGGAAAAAGAAGTCCTTTCCCCAGGGTCTGGGTGTCAGATGAAAGGTGGCCTTTGGGGTTCTGAGGACTTGTAGGGTAGTACTTACTGGCTAGAGTAGAGGAAATGGATTCTATTTGAATATCTGTCCCACAGGTCCTGGTTGTCCTTGATGGGCTGCAGCTGTGAGCATTGAAGAGAACTGGGATAAAAGGGGGCGGCGTAGCCATTCAGGGAGAGCCTTGAAGGAGCCCTGAACTGGGAAAGAACAGCATGCAGAAGAAAGCGTCTGTGCTGTGAAGATCTGCAGCCATAAGAACACACCGAGGAGGTATGGACTTTAGCAATCTGAGAACAGCATGATGGGACTCTAGAGAAATAGAACAACAACAAGTGGCAGCTTTAGATTTGGAGCAATCCAGCAAAGCTTGCAAATTTCTTGCTGGGCACCACCCTCTTGGTCAGGGCGAGTGGCCAGAAATGGAGGCCATTTTCCATGGGGAAAACGAAGTCATTGGCCCAGGCTCTGGGTGTCAGATGACTGGTGGCATCTGGGGCTCTAAGGACTTGCAGGGTCCTAGTTGCTGGCAGCTTTCGTTCTGGAAGGATCCAGCAGAGTTTGTAGATTCCTGGCTTGGCACTGCCCTGCCTGCCAGGCCAAGTGGCCACAAATGAAGGCCATTTCCCATGGGAAAAACGAAGTCCTTTCCCCAGGGTCTCAGGAATATGTTCAAGGTGGCGTTTGAGGCTCTAAGTACTTCCAGGGCCCTAGTTGCTGCCAGCTTTTCTTTTGGAAAAATCCAGCAACGATTGCATCATTCTAGCTAGGCTCCCACTTTCTGCCAGGGTGAGTGGCTGCCAAGGGAGGCCATTTGCCATGGGAAAAAGAAGTCCTTTCCCCAGGGTCTGGGTGTCAGATGAAAGGTGGCCTTTGGGGTTCTGAGGACTTGTAGGGTAGTACTTACTGGCTAGAGTAGAGGAAATGGATTCTATTTGAATATCTGTCCCACAGGTCCTGGTTGTCCTTGATGGGCTGCAGCTGTGAGCATTGAAGAGAACTGGGATAAAAGGGGGCGGCGTAGCCATTCAGGGAGAGCCTTGAAGGAGCCCTGAACTGGGAAAGAACAGCATGCAGAAGAAAGCGTCTGTGCTGTGAAGATCTGCAGCCATAAGAACACACCGAGGAGGTATGGACTTTAGCAATCTGAGAACAGCATGATGGGACTCTAGAGAAATAGAACAACAACAAGTGGCAGCTTTAGATTTGGAGCAATCCAGCAAAGCTTGCAAATTTCTTGCTGGGCACCACCCTCTTGGTCAGGGCGAGTGGCCAGAAATGGAGGCAATTTTCCATGGGGAAAACAAAGTCATTGGCCCAGGCTCTGGGTGTCAGATGACTGGTGGCATCTGGGGCTCTAAGGACTTGCAGGGTCCTAGTTGCTGGCAGCTTTCGTTCTGGAAGGATCCAGCAGAGTTTGTAGATTCCTGGCTTGGCACTGCCCTGCCTGCCAGGCCAAGTGGCCACAAATGAAGGCCATTTTCCATGGGAAAAACGAAGTCCTTTCCCCAGGGTCTCAGGAATATGTTCAAGGTGGCGTTTGAGGCTCTAAGTACTTCCAGGGCCCTAGTTGCTGGCAGCTTTTCTTTTGGAAAAATCCAGCAACGATTGCATCATTCTAGCTAGGCTCCCACTTTCTGCCAGGGTGAGTGGCTGCCAAGGGAGGCCATTTGCCATGGGAAAAAGAAGTCCTTTCCCCAGGGTCTGGGTGTCAGATGAAAGGTGGCCTTTGGGGTTCTGAGGACTTGTAGGGTAGTACTTACTGGCTAGAGTAGAGGAAATGGATTCTATTTGAATATCTGTCTAGAGGCTTTGCCCCACAGGTCCTGGTTGTCCTTGATGGGCTGCAGCTGTGAGCATTGAAGAGAACTGGGATAAAAGGGGGCGGCGTAGCCATTCAGGGAGAGCCTTGAAGGAGCCCTGAACTGGGAAAGAACAGCATGCAGAAGAAAGCGTCTGTGCTGTGAAGATCTGCAGCCATAAGAACACACCGAGGAGGTATGGACTTTAGCAATCTGAGAACAGCATGATGGGACTCTAGAGAAATAGAACAACAACAAGTGGCAGCTTTCGATTTGGAGCAATCCAGCAAAGCTTGCAAATTTCTTGCTGGGCACCACCCTCTTGGTCAGGGCGAGTGGCCAGAAATGGAGGCCATTTTCCATGGGGAAAACGAAGTCATTGGCCCAGGCTCTGGGTGTCAGATGACTGGTGGCATCTGGGGCTGTAAGGACTTGCAGGGTCCTAGTTGCTGGCAGCTTTCGTTCTGGAAGGATCCAGCACAGTTTGTAGATTCCTGGCTTGGCACTGCCCTGCCTGCCAGGCCAAGTGGCCAGAAATGAAGGCCATTTTCCATGGGAAAAACGAAGTCCTTTCCCCAGGGTCTCAGTAATATGTTCAAGGTGGCGTTTGAGGCTCTAAGTACTTCCAGGGCCCTAGTTGCTGCCAGCTTTTCTTTTGGAAAAATCCAGCAACGATTGCATCATTCTAGCTAGGCTCCCACTTTCTGCCAGGGTGAGTGGCTGCCAAGGGAGGCCATTTGCCATGGGAAAAAGAAGTCCTTTCCCCAGGGTCTGGGTGTCAGATGAAAGGTGGCCTTTGGGGTTCTGAGGACTTGTAGGGTAGTACTTACTGGCTAGAGTAGAGGAAATGGATTCTATTTGAATATCTGTCCCACAGGTCCTGGTTGTCCTTGATGGGCTGCAGCTGTGAGCATTGAAGAGAACTGGGATAAAAGGGGGCGGCTTAGCCATTCAGGGAGAGCCTTGAAGGAGCCCTGAACTGGGAAAGAACAGCATGCAGAAGAAAGCGTCTGTGCTGTGAAGATCTGCAGCCATAAGAACACACCGAGGAGGTATGGACTTTAGCAATCTGAGAACAGCATGATGGGACTCTAGAGAAATAGAACAACAACAAGTGGCAGCTTTAGATTTGGAGCAATCCAGCAAAGCTTGCAAATTTCTTGCTGGGCACCACCCTCTTGGTCAGGGCGAGTGGCCAGAAATGGAGGCAATTTTCCATGGGGAAAACAAAGTCATTGGCCCAGGCTCTGGGTGTCAGATGACTGGTGGCATCTGGGGCTCTAAGGACTTGCAGGGTCCTAGTTGCTGGCAGCTTTCGTTCTGGAAGGATCCAGCAGAGTTTGTAGATTCCTGGCTTGGCACCGCCCTGCCTGCCAGGCCAAGTGGCCACAAATGAAGGCCATTTTCCATGGGAAAAACGAAGTCCTTTCCCCAGGGTCTCAGGAATATGTTCAAGGTGGCGTTTGAGGCTCTAAGTACTTCCAGGGCCCTAGTTGCTGCCAGCTTTTCTTTTGGAAAAATCCAGCAACGATTGCATCATTCTAGCTAGGCTCCCACTTTCTGCCAGGGTGAGTGGCTGCCAAGGGAGGCCATTTGCCATGGGAAAAAGAAGTCCTTTCCCCAGGGTCTGGGTGTCAGATGAAAGGTGGCCTTTGGGGTTCTGAGGACTTGTAGGGTAGTACTTACTGGCTAGAGTAGAGGAAATGGATTCTATTTGAATATCTGTCCCACAGGTCCTGGTTGTCCTTGATGGGCTGCAGCTGTGAGCATTGAAGAGAACTGGGATAAAAGGGGGCGGCGTAGCCATTCAGGGAGAGCCTTGAAGGAGCCCTGAACTGGGAAAGAACAGCATGCAGAAGAAAGCGTCTGTGCTGTGAAGATCTGCAGCCATAAGAACACACCGAGGAGGTATGGACTTTAGCAATCTGAGAACAGCATGATGGGACTCTAGAGAAATAGAACAACAACAAGTGGCAGCTTTCGATTTGGAGCAATCCAGCAAAGCTTGCAAATTTCTTGCTGGGCACCACCCTCTTGGTCAGGGCGAGTGGCCAGAAATGGAGGCAATTTTCCATGGGGAAAACAAAGTCATTGGCCCAGGCTCTGGGTGTCAGATGACTGGTGGCATCTGGGGCTCTAAGGACTTGCAGGGTCCTAGTTGCTGGCAGCTTTCGTTCTGGAAGGATCCAGCACAGTTTGTAGATTCCTGGCTTGGCACTGCCCTGCCTGCCAGGCCAAGTGGCCACAAATGAAGGCCATTTCCCATGGGAAAAACGAAGTCCTTTCCCCAGGGTCTCAGGAATATGTTCAAGGTGGCGTTTGAGGCTCTAAGTACTTCCAGGGCCCTAGTTGCTGCCAGCTTTTCTTTTGGAAAAATCCAGCAACGATTGCATCATTCTAGCTAGGCTCCCACTTTCTGCCAGGGTGAGTGGCTGCCAAGGGAGGCCATTTGCCATGGGAAAAAGAAGTCCTTTCCCCAGGGTCTGGGTGTCAGATGAAAGGTGGCCTTTGGGGTTCTGAGGACTTGTAGGGTAGTACTTACTGGCTAGAGTAGAGGAAATGGATTCTATTTGAATATCTGTCCCACAGGTCCTGGTTGTCCTTGATGGGCTGCAGCTGTGAGCATTGAAGAGAACTGGGATAAAAGGGGGCGGCGTAGCCATTCAGGGAGAGCCTTGAAGGAGCCCTGAACTGGGAAAGAACAGCATGCAGAAGAAAGCGTCTGTGCTGTGAAGATCTGCAGCCATAAGAACACACCGAGGAGGTATGGACTTTAGCAATCTGAGAACAGCATGATGGGACTCTAGAGAAATAGAACAACAACAAGTGGCAGCTTTCGATTTGGAGCAATCCAGCAAAGCTTGCAAATTTCTTGCTGGGCACCACCCTCTTGGTCAGGGCGAGTGGCCAGAAATGGAGGCCATTTTCCATGGGGAAAACGAAGTCATTGGCCCAGGCTCTGGGTGTCAGATGACTGGTGGCATCTGGGGCTGTAAGGACTTGCAGGGTCCTAGTTGCTGGCAGCTTTCGTTCTGGAAGGATCCAGCAGAGTTTGTAGATTCCTGGCTTGGCACTGCCCTGCCTGCCAGGCCAAGTGGCCACAAATGAAGGCCATTTTCCATGGGAAAAACGAAGTCCTTTCCCCAGGGTCTCAGGAATATGTTCAAGGTGGCGTTTGAGGCTCTAAGTACTTCCAGGGCCCTAGTTGCTGCCAGCTTTTCTTTTGGAAAAATCCAGCAACGATTGCATCATTCTAGCTAGGCTCCCACTTTCTGCCAGGGTGAGTGGCTGCCAAGGGAGGCCATTTGCCATGGGAAAAAGAAGTCCTTTCCCCAGGGTCTGGGTGTCAGATGAAAGGTGGCCTTTGGGGTTCTGAGGACTTGTAGGGTAGTACTTACTGGCTAGAGTAGAGGAAATGGATTCTATTTGAATATCTGTCCCACAGGTCCTGGTTGTCCTTGATGGGCTGCAGCTGTGAGCATTGAAGAGAACTGGGATAAAAGGGGGCGGCGTAGCCATTCAGGGAGAGCCTTGAAGGAGCCCTGAACTGGGAAAGAACAGCATGCAGAAGAAAGCGTCTGTGCTGTGAAGATCTGCAGCCATAAGAACACACCGAGGAGGTATGGACTTTAGCAATCTGAGAACAGCATGATGGGACTCTAGAGAAATAGAACAACAACAAGTGGCAGCTTTAGATTTGGAGCAATCCAGCAAAGCTTGCAAATTTCTTGCTGGGCACCACCCTCTTGGTCAGGGCGAGTGGCCAGAAATGGAGGCCATTTTCCATGGGGAAAACAAAGTCATTGGCCCAGGCTCTGGGTGTCAGATGACTGGTGGCATCTGGGGCTGTAAGGACTTGCAGGGTCCTAGTTGCTGGCAGCTTTCGTTCTGGAAGGATCCAGCACAGTTTGTAGATTCCTGGCTTGGCACTGCCCTGCCTGCCAGGCCAAGTGGCCAGAAATGAAGGCCATTTTCCATGGGAAAAACGAAGTCCTTTCCCCAGGGTCTCAGGAATATGTTCAAGGTGGCGTTTGAGGCTCTAAGTACTTCCAGGGCCCTAGTTGCTGGCAGCTTTTCTTTTGGAAAAATCCAGCAACGATTGCATCATTCTAGCTAGGCTCCCACTTTCTGCCAGGGTGAGTGGCTGCCAAGGGAGGCCATTTGCCATGGGAAAAAGAAGTCCTTTCCCCAGGGTCTGGGTGTCAGATGAAAGGTGGCCTTTGGGGTTCTGAGGACTTGTAGGGTAGTACTTACTGGCTAGAGTAGAGGAAATGGATTCTATTTGAATATCTGTCCCACAGGTCCTGGTTGTCCTTGATGGGCTGCAGCTGTGAGCATTGAAGAGAACTGGGATAAAAGGGGGCGGCTTAGCCATTCAGGGAGAGCCTTGAAGGAGCCCTGAACTGGGAAAGAACAGCATGCAGAAGAAAGCGTCTGTGCTGTGAAGATCTGCAGCCATAAGAACACACCGAGGAGGTATGGACTTTAGCAATCTGAGAACAGCATGATGGGACTCTAGAGAAATAAAACAACAACAAGTGGCAGCTTTCGATTTGGAGCAATCCAGCAAAGCTTGCAAATTTCTTCCTGGGCACCACCCTCTTGGTCAGGGCGAGTGGCCAGAAATGGAGGCCATTTTCCATGGGGAAAACGAAGTCATTGGCCCAGGCTCTGGGTGTCAGATGACTGGTGGCATCTGGGGCTGTAAGGACTTGCAGGGTCCTAGTTGCTGGCAGCTTTCGTTCTGGAAGGATCCAGCAGAGTTTGTAGATTCCTGGCTTGGCACTGCCCTGCCTGCCAGGCCAAGTGGCCAGAAATGAAGGCCATTTTCCATGGGAAAAACGAAGTCCTTTCCCCAGGGTCTCAGTAATATGTTCAAGGTGGCGTTTGAGGCTCTAAGTACTTCCAGGGCCCTAGTTGCTGCCAGCTTTTCTTTTGGAAAAATCCAGCAACGATTGCATCATTCTAGCTAGGCTCCCACTTTCTGCCAGGGTGAGTGGCTGCCAAGGGAGGCCATTTGCCATGGGAAAAAGAAGTCCTTTCCCCAGGGTCTGGGTGTCAGATGAAAGGTGGCCTTTGGGGTTCTGAGGACTTGTAGGGTAGTACTTACTGGCTAGAGTAGAGGAAATGGATTCTATTTGAATATCTGTCCCACAGGTCCTGGTTGTCCTTGATGGGCTGCAGCTGTGAGCATTGAAGAGAACTGGGATAAAAGGGGGCGGCTTAGCCATTCAGGGAGAGCCTTGAAGGAGCCCTGAACTGGGAAAGAACAGCATGCAGAAGAAAGCGTCTGTGCTGTGAAGATCTGCAGCCATAAGAACACACCGAGGAGGTATGGACTTTAGCAATCTGAGAACAGCATGATGGGACTCTAGAGAAATAGAACAACAACAAGTGGCAGCTTTAGATTTGGAGCAATCCAGCAAAGCTTGCAAATTTCTTGCTGGGCACCACCCTCTTGGTCAGGGCGAGTGGCCAGAAATGGAGGCAATTTTCCATGGGGAAAACAAAGTCATTGGCCCAGGCTCTGGGTGTCAGATGACTGGTGGCATCTGGGGCTCTAAGGACTTGCAGGGTCCTAGTTGCTGGCAGCTTTCGTTCTGGAAGGATCCAGCAGAGTTTGTAGATTCCTGGCTTGGCACCGCCCTGCCTGCCAGGCCAAGTGGCCACAAATGAAGGCCATTTTCCATGGGAAAAAGAAGTCCTTTCCCCAGGGTCTCAGGAATATGTTCAAGGTGGCGTTTGAGGCTCTAAGTACTTCCAGGGCCCTAGTTGCTGGCAGCTTTTCTTTTGGAAAAATCCAGCAACGATTGCATCATTCTAGCTAGGCTCCCACTTTCTGCCAGGGTGAGTGGCTGCCAAGGGAGGCCATTTGCCATGGGAAAAAGAAGTCCTTTCCCCAGGGTCTGGGTGTCAGATGAAAGGTGGCCTTTGGGGTTCTGAGGACTTGTAGGGTAGTACTTACTGGCTAGAGTAGAGGAAATGGATTCTATTTGAATATCTGTCCCACAGGTCCTGGTTGTCCTTGATGGGCTGCAGCTGTGAGCATTGAAGAGAACTGGGATAAAAGGGGGCGGCGTAGCCATTCAGGGAGAGCCTTGAAGGAGCCCTGAACTGGGAAAGAACAGCATGCAGAAGAAAGCGTCTGTGCTGTGAAGATCTGCAGCCATAAGAACACACCGAGGAGGTATGGACTTTAGCAATCTGAGAACAGCATGATGGGACTCTAGAGAAATAGAACAACAACAAGTGGCAGCTTTAGATTTGGAGCAATCCAGCAAAGCTTGCAAATTTCTTGCTGGGCACCACCCTCTTGGTCAGGGCGAGTGGCCAGAAATGGAGGCAATTTTCCATGGGGAAAACAAAGTCATTGGCCCAGGCTCTGGGTGTCAGATGACTGGTGGCATCTGGGGCTCTAAGGACTTGCAGGGTCCTAGTTGCTGGCAGCTTTCGTTCTGGAAGGATCCAGCACAGTTTGTAGATTCCTGGCTTGGCACTGCCCTGCCTGCCAGGCCAAGTGGCCACAAATGAAGGCCATTTCCCATGGGAAAAACGAAGTCCTTTCCCCAGGGTCTCAGGAATATGTTCAAGGTGGCGTTTGAGGCTCTAAGTACTTCCAGGGCCCTAGTTGCTGCCAGCTTTTCTTTTGGAAAAATCCAGCAACGATTGCATCATTCTAGCTAGGCTCCCACTTTCTGCCAGGGTGAGTGGCTGCCAAGGGAGGCCATTTGCCATGGGAAAAAGAAGTCCTTTCCCCAGGGTCTGGGTGTCAGATGAAAGGTGGCCTTTGGGGTTCTGAGGACTTGTAGGGTAGTACTTACTGGCTAGAGTAGAGGAAATGGATTCTATTTGAATATCTGTCCCACAGGTCCTGGTTGTCCTTGATGGGCTGCAGCTGTGAGCATTGAAGAGAACTGGGATAAAAGGGGGCGGCGTAGCCATTCAGGGAGAGCCTTGAAGGAGCCCTGAACTGGGAAAGAACAGCATGCAGAAGAAAGCGTCTGTGCTGTGAAGATCTGCAGCCATAAGAACACACCGAGGAGGTATGGACTTTAGCAATCTGAGAACAGCATGATGGGACTCTAGAGAAATAGAACAACAACAAGTGGCAGCTTTCGATTTGGAGCAATCCAGCAAAGCTTGCAAATTTCTTGCTGGGCACCACCCTCTTGGTCAGGGCGAGTGGCCAGAAATGGAGGCCATTTTCCATGGGGAAAACGAAGTCATTGGCCCAGGCTCTGGGTGTCAGATGACTGGTGGCATCTGGGGCTCTAAGGACTTGCAGGGTCCTAGTTGCTGGCAGCTTTCGTTCTGGAAGGATCCAGCAGAGTTTGTAGATTCCTGGCTTGGCACTGCCCTGCCTGCCAGGCCAAGTGGCCACAAATGAAGGCCATTTCCCATGGGAAAAACGAAGTCCTTTCCCCAGGGTCTCAGGAATATGTTCAAGGTGGCGTTTGAGGCTCTAAGTACTTCCAGGGCCCTAGTTGCTGCCAGCTTTTCTTTTGGAAAAATCCAGCAACGATTGCATCATTCTAGCTAGGCTCCCACTTTCTGCCAGGGTGAGTGGCTGCCAAGGGAGGCCATTTGCCATGGGAAAAAGAAGTCCTTTCCCCAGGGTCTGGGTGTCAGATGAAAGGTGGCCTTTGGGGTTCTGAGGACTTGTAGGGTAGTACTTACTGGCTAGAGTAGAGGAAATGGATTCTATTTGAATATCTGTCCCACAGGTCCTGGTTGTCCTTGATGGGCTGCAGCTGTGAGCATTGAAGAGAACTGGGATAAAAGGGGGCGGCGTAGCCATTCAGGGAGAGCCTTGAAGGAGCCCTGAACTGGGAAAGAACAGCATGCAGAAGAAAGCGTCTGTGCTGTGAAGATCTGCAGCCATAAGAACACACCGAGGAGGTATGGACTTTAGCAATCTGAGAACAGCATGATGGGACTCTAGAGAAATAGAACAACAACAAGTGGCAGCTTTAGATTTGGAGCAATCCAGCAAAGCTTGCAAATTTCTTGCTGGGCACCACCCTCTTGGTCAGGGCGAGTGGCCAGAAATGGAGGCCATTTTCCATGGGGAAAACGAAGTCATTGGCCCAGGCTCTGGGTGTCAGATGACTGGTGGCATCTGGGGCTCTAAGGACTTGCAGGGTCCTAGTTGCTGGCAGCTTTCGTTCTGGAAGGATCCAGCAGAGTTTGTAGATTCCTGGCTTGGCACTGCCCTGCCTGCCAGGCCAAGTGGCCACAAATGAAGGCCATTTCCCATGGGAAAAACGAAGTCCTTTCCCCAGGGTCTCAGGAATATGTTCAAGGTGGCGTTTGAGGCTCTAAGTACTTCCAGGGCCCTAGTTGCTGCCAGCTTTTCTTTTGGAAAAATCCAGCAACGATTGCATCATTCTAGCTAGGCTCCCACTTTCTGCCAGGGTGAGTGGCTGCCAAGGGAGGCCATTTGCCATGGGAAAAAGAAGTCCTTTCCCCAGGGTCTGGGTGTCAGATGAAAGGTGGCCTTTGGGGTTCTGAGGACTTGTAGGGTAGTACTTACTGGCTAGAGTAGAGGAAATGGATTCTATTTGAATATCTGTCCCACAGGTCCTGGTTGTCCTTGATGGGCTGCAGCTGTGAGCATTGAAGAGAACTGGGATAAAAGGGGGCGGCGTAGCCATTCAGGGAGAGCCTTGAAGGAGCCCTGAACTGGGAAAGAACAGCATGCAGAAGAAAGCGTCTGTGCTGTGAAGATCTGCAGCCATAAGAACACACCGAGGAGGTATGGACTTTAGCAATCTGAGAACAGCATGATGGGACTCTAGAGAAATAGAACAACAACAAGTGGCAGCTTTAGATTTGGAGCAATCCAGCAAAGCTTGCAAATTTCTTGCTGGGCACCACCCTCTTGGTCAGGGCGAGTGGCCAGAAATGGAGGCAATTTTCCATGGGGAAAACAAAGTCATTGGCCCAGGCTCTGGGTGTCAGATGACTGGTGGCATCTGGGGCTCTAAGGACTTGCAGGGTCCTAGTTGCTGGCAGCTTTCGTTCTGGAAGGATCCAGCAGAGTTTGTAGATTCCTGGCTTGGCACTGCCCTGCCTGCCAGGCCAAGTGGCCACAAATGAAGGCCATTTTCCATGGGAAAAACGAAGTCCTTTCCCCAGGGTCTCAGGAATATGTTCAAGGTGGCGTTTGAGGCTCTAAGTACTTCCAGGGCCCTAGTTGCTGGCAGCTTTTCTTTTGGAAAAATCCAGCAACGATTGCATCATTCTAGCTAGGCTCCCACTTTCTGCCAGGGTGAGTGGCTGCCAAGGGAGGCCATTTGCCATGGGAAAAAGAAGTCCTTTCCCCAGGGTCTGGGTGTCAGATGAAAGGTGGCCTTTGGGGTTCTGAGGACTTGTAGGGTAGTACTTACTGGCTAGAGTAGAGGAAATGGATTCTATTTGAATATCTGTCTAGAGGCTTTGCCCCACAGGTCCTGGTTGTCCTTGATGGGCTGCAGCTGTGAGCATTGAAGAGAACTGGGATAAAAGGGGGCGGCGTAGCCATTCAGGGAGAGCCTTGAAGGAGCCCTGAACTGGGAAAGAACAGCATGCAGAAGAAAGCGTCTGTGCTGTGAAGATCTGCAGCCATAAGAACACACCGAGGAGGTATGGACTTTAGCAATCTGAGAACAGCATGATGGGACTCTAGAGAAATAGAACAACAACAAGTGGCAGCTTTCGATTTGGAGCAATCCAGCAAAGCTTGCAAATTTCTTGCTGGGCACCACCCTCTTGGTCAGGGCGAGTGGCCAGAAATGGAGGCCATTTTCCATGGGGAAAACGAAGTCATTGGCCCAGGCTCTGGGTGTCAGATGACTGGTGGCATCTGGGGCTGTAAGGACTTGCAGGGTCCTAGTTGCTGGCAGCTTTCGTTCTGGAAGGATCCAGCACAGTTTGTAGATTCCTGGCTTGGCACTGCCCTGCCTGCCAGGCCAAGTGGCCAGAAATGAAGGCCATTTTCCATGGGAAAAACGAAGTCCTTTCCCCAGGGTCTCAGTAATATGTTCAAGGTGGCGTTTGAGGCTCTAAGTACTTCCAGGGCCCTAGTTGCTGCCAGCTTTTCTTTTGGAAAAATCCAGCAACGATTGCATCATTCTAGCTAGGCTCCCACTTTCTGCCAGGGTGAGTGGCTGCCAAGGGAGGCCATTTGCCATGGGAAAAAGAAGTCCTTTCCCCAGGGTCTGGGTGTCAGATGAAAGGTGGCCTTTGGGGTTCTGAGGACTTGTAGGGTAGTACTTACTGGCTAGAGTAGAGGAAATGGATTCTATTTGAATATCTGTCCCACAGGTCCTGGTTGTCCTTGATGGGCTGCAGCTGTGAGCATTGAAGAGAACTGGGATAAAAGGGGGCGGCTTAGCCATTCAGGGAGAGCCTTGAAGGAGCCCTGAACTGGGAAAGAACAGCATGCAGAAGAAAGCGTCTGTGCTGTGAAGATCTGCAGCCATAAGAACACACCGAGGAGGTATGGACTTTAGCAATCTGAGAACAGCATGATGGGACTCTAGAGAAATAGAACAACAACAAGTGGCAGCTTTAGATTTGGAGCAATCCAGCAAAGCTTGCAAATTTCTTGCTGGGCACCACCCTCTTGGTCAGGGCGAGTGGCCAGAAATGGAGGCAATTTTCCATGGGGAAAACAAAGTCATTGGCCCAGGCTCTGGGTGTCAGATGACTGGTGGCATCTGGGGCTCTAAGGACTTGCAGGGTCCTAGTTGCTGGCAGCTTTCGTTCTGGAAGGATCCAGCAGAGTTTGTAGATTCCTGGCTTGGCACCGCCCTGCCTGCCAGGCCAAGTGGCCACAAATGAAGGCCATTTTCCATGGGAAAAACGAAGTCCTTTCCCCAGGGTCTCAGGAATATGTTCAAGGTGGCGTTTGAGGCTCTAAGTACTTCCAGGGCCCTAGTTGCTGCCAGCTTTTCTTTTGGAAAAATCCAGCAACGATTGCATCATTCTAGCTAGGCTCCCACTTTCTGCCAGGGTGAGTGGCTGCCAAGGGAGGCCATTTGCCATGGGAAAAAGAAGTCCTTTCCCCAGGGTCTGGGTGTCAGATGAAAGGTGGCCTTTGGGGTTCTGAGGACTTGTAGGGTAGTACTTACTGGCTAGAGTAGAGGAAATGGATTCTATTTGAATATCTGTCCCACAGGTCCTGGTTGTCCTTGATGGGCTGCAGCTGTGAGCATTGAAGAGAACTGGGATAAAAGGGGGCGGCGTAGCCATTCAGGGAGAGCCTTGAAGGAGCCCTGAACTGGGAAAGAACAGCATGCAGAAGAAAGCGTCTGTGCTGTGAAGATCTGCAGCCATAAGAACACACCGAGGAGGTATGGACTTTAGCAATCTGAGAACAGCATGATGGGACTCTAGAGAAATAGAACAACAACAAGTGGCAGCTTTCGATTTGGAGCAATCCAGCAAAGCTTGCAAATTTCTTGCTGGGCACCACCCTCTTGGTCAGGGCGAGTGGCCAGAAATGGAGGCAATTTTCCATGGGGAAAACAAAGTCATTGGCCCAGGCTCTGGGTGTCAGATGACTGGTGGCATCTGGGGCTCTAAGGACTTGCAGGGTCCTAGTTGCTGGCAGCTTTCGTTCTGGAAGGATCCAGCACAGTTTGTAGATTCCTGGCTTGGCACTGCCCTGCCTGCCAGGCCAAGTGGCCACAAATGAAGGCCATTTCCCATGGGAAAAACGAAGTCCTTTCCCCAGGGTCTCAGGAATATGTTCAAGGTGGCGTTTGAGGCTCTAAGTACTTCCAGGGCCCTAGTTGCTGCCAGCTTTTCTTTTGGAAAAATCCAGCAACGATTGCATCATTCTAGCTAGGCTCCCACTTTCTGCCAGGGTGAGTGGCTGCCAAGGGAGGCCATTTGCCATGGGAAAAAGAAGTCCTTTCCCCAGGGTCTGGGTGTCAGATGAAAGGTGGCCTTTGGGGTTCTGAGGACTTGTAGGGTAGTACTTACTGGCTAGAGTAGAGGAAATGGATTCTATTTGAATATCTGTCCCACAGGTCCTGGTTGTCCTTGATGGGCTGCAGCTGTGAGCATTGAAGAGAACTGGGATAAAAGGGGGCGGCGTAGCCATTCAGGGAGAGCCTTGAAGGAGCCCTGAACTGGGAAAGAACAGCATGCAGAAGAAAGCGTCTGTGCTGTGAAGATCTGCAGCCATAAGAACACACCGAGGAGGTATGGACTTTAGCAATCTGAGAACAGCATGATGGGACTCTAGAGAAATAGAACAACAACAAGTGGCAGCTTTCGATTTGGAGCAATCCAGCAAAGCTTGCAAATTTCTTGCTGGGCACCACCCTCTTGGTCAGGGCGAGTGGCCAGAAATGGAGGCCATTTTCCATGGGGAAAACGAAGTCATTGGCCCAGGCTCTGGGTGTCAGATGACTGGTGGCATCTGGGGCTCTAAGGACTTGCAGGGTCCTAGTTGCTGGCAGCTTTCGTTCTGGAAGGATCCAGCAGAGTTTGTAGATTCCTGGCTTGGCACTGCCCTGCCTGCCAGGCCAAGTGGCCACAAATGAAGGCCATTTTCCATGGGAAAAACGAAGTCCTTTCCCCAGGGTCTCAGGAATATGTTCAAGGTGGCGTTTGAGGCTCTAAGTACTTCCAGGGCCCTAGTTGCTGCCAGCTTTTCTTTTGGAAAAATCCAGCAACGATTGCATCATTCTAGCTAGGCTCCCACTTTCTGCCAGGGTGAGTGGCTGCCAAGGGAGGCCATTTGCCATGGGAAAAAGAAGTCCTTTCCCCAGGGTCTGGGTGTCAGATGAAAGGTGGCCTTTGGGGTTCTGAGGACTTGTAGGGTAGTACTTACTGGCTAGAGTAGAGGAAATGGATTCTATTTGAATATCTGTCCCACAGGTCCTGGTTGTCCTTGATGGGCTGCAGCTGTGAGCATTGAAGAGAACTGGGATAAAAGGGGGCGGCTTAGCCATTCAGGGAGAGCCTTGAAGGAGCCCTGAACTGGGAAAGAACAGCATGCAGAAGAAAGCGTCTGTGCTGTGAAGATCTGCAGCCATAAGAACACACCGAGGAGGTATGGACTTTAGCAATCTGAGAACAGCATGATGGGACTCTAGAGAAATAGAACAACAACAAGTGGCAGCTTTAGATTTGGAGCAATCCAGCAAAGCTTGCAAATTTCTTGCTGGGCACCACCCTCTTGGTCAGGGCGAGTGGCCAGAAATGGAGGCAATTTTCCATGGGGAAAACAAAGTCATTGGCCCAGGCTCTGGGTGTCAGATGACTGGTGGCATCTGGGGCTCTAAGGACTTGCAGGGTCCTAGTTGCTGGCAGCTTTCGTTCTGGAAGGATCCAGCAGAGTTTGTAGATTCCTGGCTTGGCACCGCCCTGCCTGCCAGGCCAAGTGGCCACAAATGAAGGCCATTTTCCATGGGAAAAACGAAGTCCTTTCCCCAGGGTCTCAGGAATATGTTCAAGGTGGCGTTTGAGGCTCTAAGTACTTCCAGGGCCCTAGTTGCTGCCAGCTTTTCTTTTGGAAAAATCCAGCAACGATTGCATCATTCTAGCTAGGCTCCCACTTTCTGCCAGGGTGAGTGGCTGCCAAGGGAGGCCATTTGCCATGGGAAAAAGAAGTCCTTTCCCCAGGGTCTGGGTGTCAGATGAAAGGTGGCCTTTGGGGTTCTGAGGACTTGTAGGGTAGTACTTACTGGCTAGAGTAGAGGAAATGGATTCTATTTGAATATCTGTCCCACAGGTCCTGGTTGTCCTTGATGGGCTGCAGCTGTGAGCATTGAAGAGAACTGGGATAAAAGGGGGCGGCGTAGCCATTCAGGGAGAGCCTTGAAGGAGCCCTGAACTGGGAAAGAACAGCATGCAGAAGAAAGCGTCTGTGCTGTGAAGATCTGCAGCCATAAGAACACACCGAGGAGGTATGGACTTTAGCAATCTGAGAACAGCATGATGGGACTCTAGAGAAATAGAACAACAACAAGTGGCAGCTTTCGATTTGGAGCAATCCAGCAAAGCTTGCAAATTTCTTGCTGGGCACCACCCTCTTGGTCAGGGCGAGTGGCCAGAAATGGAGGCAATTTTCCATGGGGAAAACAAAGTCATTGGCCCAGGCTCTGGGTGTCAGATGACTGGTGGCATCTGGGGCTCTAAGGACTTGCAGGGTCCTAGTTGCTGGCAGCTTTCGTTCTGGAAGGATCCAGCACAGTTTGTAGATTCCTGGCTTGGCACTGCCCTGCCTGCCAGGCCAAGTGGCCACAAATGAAGGCCATTTCCCATGGGAAAAACGAAGTCCTTTCCCCAGGGTCTCAGGAATATGTTCAAGGTGGCGTTTGAGGCTCTAAGTACTTCCAGGGCCCTAGTTGCTGCCAGCTTTTCTTTTGGAAAAATCCAGCAACGATTGCATCATTCTAGCTAGGCTCCCACTTTCTGCCAGGGTGAGTGGCTGCCAAGGGAGGCCATTTGCCATGGGAAAAAGAAGTCCTTTCCCCAGGGTCTGGGTGTCAGATGAAAGGTGGCCTTTGGGGTTCTGAGGACTTGTAGGGTAGTACTTACTGGCTAGAGTAGAGGAAATGGATTCTATTTGAATATCTGTCCCACAGGTCCTGGTTGTCCTTGATGGGCTGCAGCTGTGAGCATTGAAGAGAACTGGGATAAAAGGGGGCGGCGTAGCCATTCAGGGAGAGCCTTGAAGGAGCCCTGAACTGGGAAAGAACAGCATGCAGAAGAAAGCGTCTGTGCTGTGAAGATCTGCAGCCATAAGAACACACCGAGGAGGTATGGACTTTAGCAATCTGAGAACAGCATGATGGGACTCTAGAGAAATAGAACAACAACAAGTGGCAGCTTTCGATTTGGAGCAATCCAGCAAAGCTTGCAAATTTCTTGCTGGGCACCACCCTCTTGGTCAGGGCGAGTGGCCAGAAATGGAGGCCATTTTCCATGGGGAAAACGAAGTCATTGGCCCAGGCTCTGGGTGTCAGATGACTGGTGGCATCTGGGGCTGTAAGGACTTGCAGGGTCCTAGTTGCTGGCAGCTTTCGTTCTGGAAGGATCCAGCAGAGTTTGTAGATTCCTGGCTTGGCACTGCCCTGCCTGCCAGGCCAAGTGGCCACAAATGAAGGCCATTTTCCATGGGAAAAACGAAGTCCTTTCCCCAGGGTCTCAGGAATATGTTCAAGGTGGCGTTTGAGGCTCTAAGTACTTCCAGGGCCCTAGTTGCTGCCAGCTTTTCTTTTGGAAAAATCCAGCAACGATTGCATCATTCTAGCTAGGCTCCCACTTTCTGCCAGGGTGAGTGGCTGCCAAGGGAGGCCATTTGCCATGGGAAAAAGAAGTCCTTTCCCCAGGGTCTGGGTGTCAGATGAAAGGTGGCCTTTGGGGTTCTGAGGACTTGTAGGGTAGTACTTACTGGCTAGAGTAGAGGAAATGGATTCTATTTGAATATCTGTCCCACAGGTCCTGGTTGTCCTTGATGGGCTGCAGCTGTGAGCATTGAAGAGAACTGGGATAAAAGGGGGCGGCGTAGCCATTCAGGGAGAGCCTTGAAGGAGCCCTGAACTGGGAAAGAACAGCATGCAGAAGAAAGCGTCTGTGCTGTGAAGATCTGCAGCCATAAGAACACACCGAGGAGGTATGGACTTTAGCAATCTGAGAACAGCATGATGGGACTCTAGAGAAATAGAACAACAACAAGTGGCAGCTTTAGATTTGGAGCAATCCAGCAAAGCTTGCAAATTTCTTGCTGGGCACCACCCTCTTGGTCAGGGCGAGTGGCCAGAAATGGAGGCCATTTTCCATGGGGAAAACGAAGTCATTGGCCCAGGCTCTGGGTGTCAGATGACTGGTGGCATCTGGGGCTGTAAGGACTTGCAGGGTCCTAGTTGCTGGCAGCTTTCGTTCTGGAAGGATCCAGCACAGTTTGTAGATTCCTGGCTTGGCACTGCCCTGCCTGCCAGGCCAAGTGGCCAGAAATGAAGGCCATTTTCCATGGGAAAAACGAAGTCCTTTCCCCAGGGTCTCAGGAATATGTTCAAGGTGGCGTTTGAGGCTCTAAGTACTTCCAGGGCCCTAGTTGCTGGCAGCTTTTCTTTTGGAAAAATCCAGCAACGATTGCATCATTCTAGCTAGGCTCCCACTTTCTGCCAGGGTGAGTGGCTGCCAAGGGAGGCCATTTGCCATGGGAAAAAGAAGTCCTTTCCCCAGGGTCTGGGTGTCAGATGAAAGGTGGCCTTTGGGGTTCTGAGGACTTGTAGGGTAGTACTTACTGGCTAGAGTAGAGGAAATGGATTCTATTTGAATATCTGTCCCACAGGTCCTGGTTGTCCTTGATGGGCTGCAGCTGTGAGCATTGAAGAGAACTGGGATAAAAGGGGGCGGCTTAGCCATTCAGGGAGAGCCTTGAAGGAGCCCTGAACTGGGAAAGAACAGCATGCAGAAGAAAGCGTCTGTGCTGTGAAGATCTGCAGCCATAAGAACACACCGAGGAGGTATGGACTTTAGCAATCTGAGAACAGCATTATGGGACTCTAGAGAAATAAAACAACAACAAGTGGCAGCTTTCGATTTGGAGCAATCCAGCAAAGCTTGCAAATTTCTTCCTGGGCACCACCCTCTTGGTCAGGGCGAGTGGCCAGAAATGGAGGCCATTTTCCATGGGGAAAACGAAGTCATTGGCCCAGGCTCTGGGTGTCAGATGACTGGTGGCATCTGGGGCTCTAAGGACTTGCAGGGTCCTAGTTGCTGGCAGCTTTCGTTCTGGAAGGATCCAGCAGAGTTTGTAGATTCCTGGCTTGGCACTGCCCTGCCTGCCAGGCCAAGTGGCCAGAAATGAAGGCCATTTTCCATGGGAAAAACGAAGTCCTTTCCCCAGGGTCTCAGTAATATGTTCAAGGTGGCGTTTGAGGCTCTAAGTACTTCCAGGGCCCTAGTTGCTGCCAGCTTTTCTTTTGGAAAAATCCAGCAACGATTGCATCATTCTAGCTAGGCTCCCACTTTCTGCCAGGGTGAGTGGCTGCCAAGGGAGGCCATTTGCCATGGGAAAAAGAAGTCCTTTCCCCAGGGTCTGGGTGTCAGATGAAAGGTGGCCTTTGGGGTTCTGAGGACTTGTAGGGTAGTACTTACTGGCTAGAGTAGAGGAAATGGATTCTATTTGAATATCTGTCCCACAGGTCCTGGTTGTCCTTGATGGGCTGCAGCTGTGAGCATTGAAGAGAACTGGGATAAAAGGGGGCGGCGTAGCCATTCAGGGAGAGCCTTGAAGGAGCCCTGAACTGGGAAAGAACAGCATGCAGAAGAAAGCGTCTGTGCTGTGAAGATCTGCAGCCATAAGAACACACCGAGGAGGTATGGACTTTAGCAATCTGAGAACAGCATGATGGGACTCTAGAGAAATAGAACAACAACAAGTGGCAGCTTTCGATTTGGAGCAATCCAGCAAAGCTTGCAAATTTCTTGCTGGGCACCACCCTCTTGGTCAGGGCGAGTGGCCAGAAATGGAGGCAATTTTCCATGGGGAAAACAAAGTCATTGGCCCAGGCTCTGGGTGTCAGATGACTGGTGGCATCTGGGGCTCTAAGGACTTGCAGGGTCCTAGTTGCTGGCAGCTTTCGTTCTGGAAGGATCCAGCAGAGTTTGTAGATTCCTGGCTTGGCACCGCCCTGCCTGCCAGGCCAAGTGGCCACAAATGAAGGCCATTTTCCATGGGAAAAAGAAGTCCTTTCCCCAGGGTCTCAGGAATATGTTCAAGGTGGCGTTTGAGGCTCTAAGTACTTCCAGGGCCCTAGTTGCTGGCAGCTTTTCTTTTGGAAAAATCCAGCAACGATTGCATCATTCTAGCTAGGCTCCCACTTTCTGCCAGGGTGAGTGGCTGCCAAGGGAGGCCATTTGCCATGGGAAAAAGAAGTCCTTTCCCCAGGGTCTGGGTGTCAGATGAAAGGTGGCCTTTGGGGTTCTGAGGACTTGTAGGGTAGTACTTACTGGCTAGAGTAGAGGAAATGGATTCTATTTGAATATCTGTCCCACAGGTCCTGGTTGTCCTTGATGGGCTGCAGCTGTGAGCATTGAAGAGAACTGGGATAAAAGGGGGCGGCGTAGCCATTCAGGGAGAGCCTTGAAGGAGCCCTGAACTGGGAAAGAACAGCATGCAGAAGAAAGCGTCTGTGCTGTGAAGATCTGCAGCCATAAGAACACACCGAGGAGGTATGGACTTTAGCAATCTGAGAACAGCATGATGGGACTCTAGAGAAATAGAACAACAACAAGTGGTAGCTTTCGATTTGGAGCAATCCAGCAAAGCTTGCAAATTTCTTGCTGGGCACCACCCTCTTGGTCAGGGCGAGTGGCCAGAAATGGAGGCAATTTTCCATGGGGAAAACAAAGTCATTGGCCCAGGCTCTGGGTGTCAGATGACTGGTGGCATCTGGGGCTCTAAGGACTTGCAGGGTCCTAGTTGCTGGCAGCTTTCGTTCTGGAAGGATCCAGCAGAGTTTGTAGATTCCTGGCTTGGCACTGCCCTGCCTGCCAGGCCAAGTGGCCACAAATGAAGGCCATTTCCCATGGGAAAAACGAAGTCCTTTCCCCAGGGTCTCAGGAATATGTTCAAGGTGGCGTTTGAGGCTCTAAGTACTTCCAGGGCCCTAGTTGCTGCCAGCTTTTCTTTTGGAAAAATCCAGCAACGATTGCATCATTCTAGCTAGGCTCCCACTTTCTGCCAGGGTGAGTGGCTGCCAAGGGAGGCCATTTGCCATGGGAAAAAGAAGTCCTTTCCCCAGGGTCTGGGTGTCAGATGAAAGGTGGCCTTTGGGGTTCTGAGGACTTGTAGGGTAGTACTTACTGGCTAGAGTAGAGGAAATGGATTCTATTTGAATATCTGTCCCACAGGTCCTGGTTGTCCTTGATGGGCTGCAGCTGTGAGCATTGAAGAGAACTGGGATAAAAGGGGGCGGCGTAGCCATTCAGGGAGAGCCTTGAAGGAGCCCTGAACTGGGAAAGAACAGCATGCAGAAGAAAGCGTCTGTGCTGTGAAGATCTGCAGCCATAAGAACACACCGAGGAGGTATGGACTTTAGCAATCTGAGAACAGCATGATGGGACTCTAGAGAAATAGAACAACAACAAGTGGCAGCTTTCGATTTGGAGCAATCCAGCAAAGCTTGCAAATTTCTTGCTGGGCACCACCCTCTTGGTCAGGGCGAGTGGCCAGAAATGGAGGCCATTTTCCATGGGGAAAACGAAGTCATTGGCCCAGGCTCTGGGTGTCAGATGACTGGTGGCATCTGGGGCTCTAAGGACTTGCAGGGTCCTAGTTGCTGGCAGCTTTCGTTCTGGAAGGATCCAGCAGAGTTTGTAGATTCCTGGCTTGGCACTGCCCTGCCTGCCAGGCCAAGTGGCCACAAATGAAGGCCATTTTCCATGGGAAAAACGAAGTCCTTTCCCCAGGGTCTCAGTAATATGTTCAAGGTGGCGTTTGAGGCTCTAAGTACTTCCAGGGCCCTAGTTGCTGCCAGCTTTTCTTTTGGAAAAATCCAGCAACGATTGCATCATTCTAGCTAGGCTCCCACTTTCTGCCAGGGTGAGTGGCTGCCAAGGGAGGCCATTTGCCATGGGAAAAAGAAGTCCTTTCCCCAGGGTCTGGGTGTCAGATGAAAGGTGGCCTTTGGGGTTCTGAGGACTTGTAGGGTAGTACTTACTGGCTAGAGTAGAGGAAATGGATTCTATTTGAATATCTGTCCCACAGGTCCTGGTTGTCCTTGATGGGCTGCAGCTGTGAGCATTGAAGAGAACTGGGATAAAAGGGGGCGGCGTAGCCATTCAGGGAGAGCCTTGAAGGAGCCCTGAACTGGGAAAGAACAGCATGCAGAAGAAAGCGTCTGTGCTGTGAAGATCTGCAGCCATAAGAACACACCGAGGAGGTATGGACTTTAGCAATCTGAGAACAGCATTATGGGACTCTAGAGAAATAGAACAACAACAAGTGGCAGCTTTCGATTTGGAGCAATCCAGCAAAGCTTGCAAATTTCTTGCTGGGCACCACCCTCTTGGTCAGGGCGAGTGGCCAGAAATGGAGGCCATTTTCCATGGGGAAAACGAAGTCATTGGCCCAGGCTCTGGGTGTCAGATGACTGGTGGCATCTGGGGCTCTAAGGACTTGCAGGGTCCTAGTTGCTGGCAGCTTTCGTTCTGGAAGGATCCAGCAGAGTTTGTAGATTCCTGGCTTGGCACTGCCCTGCCTGCCAGGCCAAGTGGCCACAAATGAAGGCCATTTCCCATGGGAAAAACGAAGTCCTTTCCCCAGGGTCTCAGGAATATGTTCAAGGTGGCGTTTGAGGCTCTAAGTACTTCCAGGGCCCTAGTTGCTGCCAGCTTTTCTTTTGGAAAAATCCAGCAACGATTGCATCATTCTAGCTAGGCTCCCACTTTCTGCCAGGGTGAGTGGCTGCCAAGGGAGGCCATTTGCCATGGGAAAAAGAAGTCCTTTCCCCAGGGTCTGGGTGTCAGATGAAAGGTGGCCTTTGGGGTTCTGAGGACTTGTAGGGTAGTACTTACTGGCTAGAGTAGAGGAAATGGATTCTATTTGAATATCTGTCCCACAGGTCCTGGTTGTCCTTGATGGGCTGCAGCTGTGAGCATTGAAGAGAACTGGGATAAAAGGGGGCGGCGTAGCCATTCAGGGAGAGCCTTGAAGGAGCCCTGAACTGGGAAAGAACAGCATGCAGAAGAAAGCGTCTGTGCTGTGAAGATCTGCAGCCATAAGAACACACCGAGGAGGTATGGACTTTAGCAATCTGAGAACAGCATTATGGGACTCTAGAGAAATAGAACAACAACAAGTGGCAGCTTTCGATTTGGAGCAATCCAGCAAAGCTTGCAAATTTCTTGCTGGGCACCACCCTCTTGGTCAGGGCGAGTGGCCAGAAATGGAGGCCATTTTCCATGGGGAAAACGAAGTCATTGGCCCAGGCTCTGGGTGTCAGATGACTGGTGGCATCTGGGGCTCTAAGGACTTGCAGGGTCCTAGTTGCTGGCAGCTTTCGTTCTGGAAGGATCCAGCAGAGTTTGTAGATTCCTGGCTTGGCACTGCCCTGCCTGCCAGGCCAAGTGGCCACAAATGAAGGCCATTTCCCATGGGAAAAACGAAGTCCTTTCCCCAGGGTCTCAGGAATATGTTCAAGGTGGCGTTTGAGGCTCTAAGTACTTCCAGGGCCCTAGTTGCTGCCAGCTTTTCTTTTGGAAAAATCCAGCAACGATTGCATCATTCTAGCTAGGCTCCCACTTTCTGCCAGGGTGAGTGGCTGCCAAGGGAGGCCATTTGCCATGGGAAAAAGAAGTCCTTTCCCCAGGGTCTGGGTGTCAGATGAAAGGTGGCCTTTGGGGTTCTGAGGACTTGTAGGGTAGTACTTACTGGCTAGAGTAGAGGAAATGGATTCTATTTGAATATCTGTCCCACAGGTCCTGGTTGTCCTTGATGGGCTGCAGCTGTGAGCATTGAAGAGAACTGGGATAAAAGGGGGCGGCGTAGCCATTCAGGGAGAGCCTTGAAGGAGCCCTGAACTGGGAAAGAACAGCATGCAGAAGAAAGCGTCTGTGCTGTGAAGATCTGCAGCCATAAGAACACACCGAGGAGGTATGGACTTTAGCAATCTGAGAACAGCATGATGGGACTCTAGAGAAATAGAACAACAACAAGTGGTAGCTTTCGATTTGGAGCAATCCAGCAAAGCTTGCAAATTTCTTGCTGGGCACCACCCTCTTGGTCAGGGCGAGTGGCCAGAAATGGAGGCCATTTTCCATGGGGAAAACGAAGTCATTGGCCCAGGCTCTGGGTGTCAGATGACAGGTGGCATCTGGGGCTCTAAGGACTTGCAGGGTCCTAGTTGCTGGCAGCTTTCGTTCTGGAAGGATCCAGCACAGTTTGTAGATTCCTGGCTTGGCACTGCCCTGCCTGCCAGGCCAAGTGGCCACAAATGAAGGCCATTTCCCATGGGAAAAACGAAGTCCTTTCCCCAGGGTCTCAGGAATATGTTCAAGGTGGCGTTTGAGGCTCTAAGTACTTCCAGGGCCCTAGTTGCTGGCAGCTTTTCTTTTGGAAAAATCCAGCAACGATTGCATCATTCTAGCTAGGCTCCCACTTTCTGCCAGGGTGAGTGGCTGCCAAGGGAGGCCATTTGCCATGGGAAAAAGAAGTCCTTTCCCCAGGGTCTGGGTGTCAGATGAAAGGTGGCCTTTGGGGTTCTGAGGACTTGTAGGGTAGTACTTACTGGCTAGAGTAGAGGAAATGGATTCTATTTGAATATCTGTCCCACAGGTCCTGGTTGTCCTTGATGGGCTGCAGCTGTGAGCATTGAAGAGAACTGGGATAAAAGGGGGCGGCGTAGCCATTCAGGGAGAGCCTTGAAGGAGCCCTGAACTGGGAAAGAACAGCATGCAGAAGAAAGCGTCTGTGCTGTGAAGATCTGCAGCCATAAGAACACACCGAGGAGGTATGGACTTTAGCAATCTGAGAACAGCATGATGGGACTCTAGAGAAATAGAACAACAACAAGTGGCAGCTTTCGATTTGGAGCAATCCAGCAAAGCTTGCAAATTTCTTGCTGGGCACCACCCTCTTGGTCAGGGCGAGTGGCCAGAAATGGAGGCCATTTTCCATGGGGAAAACGAAGTCATTGGCCCAGGCTCTGGGTGTCAGATGACTGGTGGCATCTGGGGCTCTAAGGACTTGCAGGGTCCTAGTTGCTGGCAGCTTTCGTTCTGGAAGGATCCAGCAGAGTTTGTAGATTCCTGGCTTGGCACTGCCCTGCCTGCCAGGCCAAGTGGCCACAAATGAAGGCCATTTTCCATGGGAAAAACGAAGTCCTTTCCCCAGGGTCTCAGTAATATGTTCAAGGTGGCGTTTGAGGCTCTAAGTACTTCCAGGGCCCTAGTTGCTGCCAGCTTTTCTTTTGGAAAAATCCAGCAACGATTGCATCATTCTAGCTAGGCTCCCACTTTCTGCCAGGGTGAGTGGCTGCCAAGGGAGGCCATTTGCCATGGGAAAAAGAAGTCCTTTCCCCAGGGTCTGGGTGTCAGATGAAAGGTGGCCTTTGGGGTTCTGAGGACTTGTAGGGTAGTACTTACTGGCTAGAGTAGAGGAAATGGATTCTATTTGAATATCTGTCCCACAGGTCCTGGTTGTCCTTGATGGGCTGCAGCTGTGAGCATTGAAGAGAACTGGGATAAAAGGGGGCGGCGTAGCCATTCAGGGAGAGCCTTGAAGGAGCCCTGAACTGGGAAAGAACAGCATGCAGAAGAAAGCGTCTGTGCTGTGAAGATCTGCAGCCATAAGAACACACCGAGGAGGTATGGACTTTAGCAAGCTGAGAACAGCATGATGGGACTCTAGAGAAATAGAACAACAACAAGTGGCAGCTTTAGATTTGGAGCAATCCAGCAAAGCTTGCAAATTTCTTGCTGGGCACCACCCTCTTGGTCAGGGCGAGTGGCCAGAAATGGAGGCAATTTTCCATGGGGAAAACGAAGTCATTGGCCCAGGCTCTGGGTGTCAGATGACTGGTGGCATCTGGGGCTCTAAGGACTTGCAGGGTCCTAGTTGCTGGCAGCTTTCGTTCTGGAAGGATCCAGCAGAGTTTGTAGATTCCTGGCTTGGCACTGCCCTGCCTGCCAGGCCAAGTGGCCACAAATGAAGGCCATTTTCCATGGGAAAAACGAAGTCCTTTCCCCAGGGTCTCAGGAATATGTTCAAGGTGGCGTTTGAGGCTCTAAGTACTTCCAGGGCCCTAGTTGCTGCCAGCTTTTCTTTTGGAAAAATCCAGCAACGATTGCATCATTCTAGCTAGGCTCCCACTTTCTGCCAGGGTGAGTGGCTGCCAAGGGAGGCCATTTGCCATGGGAAAAAGAAGTCCTTTCCCCAGGGTCTGGGTGTCAGATGAAAGGTGGCCTTTGGGGTTCTGAGGACTTGTAGGGTAGTACTTACTGGCTAGAGTAGAGGAAATGGATTCTATTTGAATATCTGTCCCACAGGTCCTGGTTGTCCTTGATGGGCTGCAGCTGTGAGCATTGAAGAGAACTGGGATAAAAGGGGGCGGCGTAGCCATTCAGGGAGAGCCTTGAAGGAGCCCTGAACTGGGAAAGAACAGCATGCAGAAGAAAGCGTCTGTGCTGTGAAGATCTGCAGCCATAAGAACACACCGAGGAGGTATGGACTTTAGCAATCTGAGAACAGCATGATGGGACTCTAGAGAAATAGAACAACAACAAGTGGCAGCTTTCGATTTGGAGCAATCCAGCAAAGCTTGCAAATTTCTTGCTGGGCACCACCCTCTTGGTCAGGGCGAGTGGCCAGAAATGGAGGCCATTTTCCATGGGGAAAACGAAGTCATTGGCCCAGGCTCTGGGTGTCAGATGACTGGTGGCATCTGGGGCTCTAAGGACTTGCAGGGTCCTAGTTGCTGGCAGCTTTCGTTCTGGAAGGATCCAGCAGAGTTTGTAGATTCCTGGCTTGGCACTGCCCTGCCTGCCAGGCCAAGTGGCCACAAATGAAGGCCATTTTCCATGGGAAAAACGAAGTCCTTTCCCCAGGGTCTCAGTAATATGTTCAAGGTGGCGTTTGAGGCTCTAAGTACTTCCAGGGCCCTAGTTGCTGCCAGCTTTTCTTTTGGAAAAATCCAGCAACGATTGCATCATTCTAGCTAGGCTCCCACTTTCTGCCAGGGTGAGTGGCTGCCAAGGGAGGCCATTTGCCATGGGAAAAAGAAGTCCTTTCCCCAGGGTCTGGGTGTCAGATGAAAGGTGGCCTTTGGGGTTCTGAGGACTTGTAGGGTAGTACTTACTGGCTAGAGTAGAGGAAATGGATTCTATTTGAATATCTGTCCCACAGGTCCTGGTTGTCCTTGATGGGCTGCAGCTGTGAGCATTGAAGAGAACTGGGATAAAAGGGGGCGGCGTAGCCATTCAGGGAGAGCCTTGAAGGAGCCCTGAACTGGGAAAGAACAGCATGCAGAAGAAAGCGTCTGTGCTGTGAAGATCTGCAGCCATAAGAACACACCGAGGAGGTATGGACTTTAGCAATCTGAGAACAGCATGATGGGACTCTAGAGAAATAGAACAACAACAAGTGGTAGCTTTCGATTTGGAGCAATCCAGCAAAGCTTGCAAATTTCTTGCTGGGCACCACCCTCTTGGTCAGGGCGAGTGGCCAGAAATGGAGGCCATTTTCCATGGGGAAAACGAAGTCATTGGCCCAGGCTCTGGGTGTCAGATGACAGGTGGCATCTGGGGCTGTAAGGACTTGCAGGGTCCTAGTTGCTGGCAGCTTTCGTTCTGGAAGGATCCAGCACAGTTTGTAGATTCCTGGCTTGGCACTGCCCTGCCTGCCAGGCCAAGTGGCCACAAATGAAGGCCATTTCCCATGGGAAAAACGAAGTCCTTTCCCCAGGGTCTCAGGAATATGTTCAAGGTGGCGTTTGAGGCTCTAAGTACTTCCAGGGCCCTAGTTGCTGCCAGCTTTTCTTTTGGAAAAATCCAGCAACGATTGCATCATTCTAGCTAGGCTCCCACTTTCTGCCAGGGTGAGTGGCTGCCAAGGGAGGCCATTTGCCATGGGAAAAAGAAGTCCTTTCCCCAGGGTCTGGGTGTCAGATGAAAGGTGGCCTTTGGGGTTCTGAGGACTTGTAGGGTAGTACTTACTGGCTAGAGTAGAGGAAATGGATTCTATTTGAATATCTGTCCCACAGGTCCTGGTTGTCCTTGATGGGCTGCAGCTGTGAGCATTGAAGAGAACTGGGATAAAAGGGGGCGGCGTAGCCATTCAGGGAGAGCCTTGAAGGAGCCCTGAACTGGGAAAGAACAGCATGCAGAAGAAAGCGTCTGTGCTGTGAAGATCTGCAGCCATAAGAACACACCGAGGAGGTATGGACTTTAGCAATCTGAGAACAGCATGATGGGACTCTAGAGAAATAGAACAACAACAAGTGGCAGCTTTCGATTTGGAGCAATCCAGCAAAGCTTGCAAATTTCTTGCTGGGCACCACCCTCTTGGTCAGGGCGAGTGGCCAGAAATGGAGGCCATTTTCCATGGGGAAAACGAAGTCATTGGCCCAGGCTCTGGGTGTCAGATGACTGGTGGCATCTGGGGCTCTAAGGACTTGCAGGGTCCTAGTTGCTGGCAGCTTTCGTTCTGGAAGGATCCAGCAGAGTTTGTAGATTCCTGGCTTGGCACTGCCCTGCCTGCCAGGCCAAGTGGCCACAAATGAAGGCCATTTTCCATGGGAAAAACGAAGTCCTTTCCCCAGGGTCTCAGTAATATGTTCAAGGTGGCGTTTGAGGCTCTAAGTACTTCCAGGGCCCTAGTTGCTGCCAGCTTTTCTTTTGGAAAAATCCAGCAACGATTGCATCATTCTAGCTAGGCTCCCACTTTCTGCCAGGGTGAGTGGCTGCCAAGGGAGGCCATTTGCCATGGGAAAAAGAAGTCCTTTCCCCAGGGTCTGGGTGTCAGATGAAAGGTGGCCTTTGGGGTTCTGAGGACTTGTAGGGTAGTACTTACTGGCTAGAGTAGAGGAAATGGATTCTATTTGAATATCTGTCCCACAGGTCCTGGTTGTCCTTGATGGGCTGCAGCTGTGAGCATTGAAGAGAACTGGGATAAAAGGGGGCGGCGTAGCCATTCAGGGAGAGCCTTGAAGGAGCCCTGAACTGGGAAAGAACAGCATGCAGAAGAAAGCGTCTGTGCTGTGAAGATCTGCAGCCATAAGAACACACCGAGGAGGTATGGACTTTAGCAATCTGAGAACAGCATGATGGGACTCTAGAGAAATAGAACAACAACAAGTGGTAGCTTTCGATTTGGAGCAATCCAGCAAAGCTTGCAAATTTCTTGCTGGGCACCACCCTCTTGGTCAGGGCGAGTGGCCAGAAATGGAGGCCATTTTCCATGGGGAAAACGAAGTCATTGGCCCAGGCTCTGGGTGTCAGATGACAGGTGGCATCTGGGGCTCTAAGGACTTGCAGGGTCCTAGTTGCTGGCAGCTTTCGTTCTGGAAGGATCCAGCACAGTTTGTAGATTCCTGGCTTGGCACTGCCCTGCCTGCCAGGCCAAGTGGCCACAAATGAAGGCCATTTTCCATGGGAAAAACGAAGTCCTTTCCCCAGGGTCTCAGGAATATGTTCAAGGTGGCGTTTGAGGCTCTAAGTACTTCCAGGGCCCTAGTTGCTGCCAGCTTTTCTTTTGGAAAAATCCAGCAACGATTGCATCATTCTAGCTAGGCTCCCACTTTCTGCCAGGGTGAGTGGCTGCCAAGGGAGGCCATTTGCCATGGGAAAAAGAAGTCCTTTCCCCAGGGTCTGGGTGTCAGATGAAAGGTGGCCTTTGGGGTTCTGAGGACTTGTAGGGTAGTACTTACTGGCTAGAGTAGAGGAAATGGATTCTATTTGAATATCTGTCCCACAGGTCCTGGTTGTCCTTGATGGGCTGCAGCTGTGAGCATTGAAGAGAACTGGGATAAAAGGGGGCGGCGTAGCCATTCAGGGAGAGCCTTGAAGGAGCCCTGAACTGGGAAAGAACAGCATGCAGAAGAAAGCGTCTGTGCTGTGAAGATCTGCAGCCATAAGAACACACCGAGGAGGTATGGACTTTAGCAATCTGAGAACAGCATGATGGGACTCTAGAGAAATAGAACAACAACAAGTGGCAGCTTTCGATTTGGAGCAATCCAGCAAAGCTTGCAAATTTCTTGCTGGGCACCACCCTCTTGGTCAGGGCGAGTGGCCAGAAATGGAGGCCATTTTCCATGGGGAAAACGAAGTCATTGGCCCAGGCTCTGGGTGTCAGATGACTGGTGGCATCTGGGGCTCTAAGGACTTGCAGGGTCCTAGTTGCTGGCAGCTTTCGTTCTGGAAGGATCCAGCAGAGTTTGTAGATTCCTGGCTTGGCACTGCCCTGCCTGCCAGGCCAAGTGGCCACAAATGAAGGCCATTTTCCATGGGAAAAACGAAGTCCTTTCCCCAGGGTCTCAGGAATATGTTCAAGGTGGCGTTTGAGGCTCTAAGTACTTCCAGGGCCCTAGTTGCTGGCAGCTTTTCTTTTGGAAAAATCCAGCAACGATTGCATCATTCTAGCTAGGCTCCCACTTTCTGCCAGGGTGAGTGGCTGCCAAGGGAGGCCATTTGCCATGGGAAAAAGAAGTCCTTTCCCCAGGGTCTGGGTGTCAGATGAAAGGTGGCCTTTGGGGTTCTGAGGACTTGTAGGGTAGTACTTACTGGCTAGAGTAGAGGAAATGGATTCTATTTGAATATCTGTCCCACAGGTCCTGGTTGTCCTTGATGGGCTGCAGCTGTGAGCATTGAAGAGAACTGGGATAAAAGGGGGCGGCGTAGCCATTCAGGGAGAGCCTTGAAGGAGCCCTGAACTGGGAAAGAACAGCATGCAGAAGAAAGCGTCTGTGCTGTGAAGATCTGCAGCCATAAGAACACACCGAGGAGGTATGGACTTTAGCAATCTGAGAACAGCATGATGGGACTCTAGAGAAATAGAAGAACAACAAGTGGTAGCTTTCGATTTGGAGCAATCCAGCAAAGCTTGCAAATTTCTTGCTGGGCACCACCCTCTTGGTCAGGGCGAGTGGCCAGAAATGGAGGCCATTTTCCATGGGGAAAACGAAGTCATTGGCCCAGGCTCTGGGTGTCAGATGACAGGTGGCATCTGGGGCTCTAAGGACTTGCAGGGTCCTAGTTGCTGGCAGCTTTCGTTCTGGAAGGATCCAGCACAGTTTGTAGATTCCTGGCTTGGCACTGCCCTGCCTGCCAGGCCAAGTGGCCACAAATGAAGGCCATTTCCCATGGGAAAAACGAAGTCCTTTCCCCAGGGTCTCAGGAATATGTTCAAGGTGGCGTTTGAGGCTCTAAGTACTTCCAGGGCCCTAGTTGCTGCCAGCTTTTCTTTTGGAAAAATCCAGCAACGATTGCATCATTCTAGCTAGGCTCCCACTTTCTGCCAGGGTGAGTGGCTGCCAAGGGAGGCCATTTGCCATGGGAAAAAGAAGTCCTTTCCCCAGGGTCTGGGTGTCAGATGAAAGGTGGCCTTTGGGGTTCTGAGGACTTGTAGGGTAGTACTTACTGGCTAGAGTAGAGGAAATGGATTCTATTTGAATATCTGTCCCACAGGTCCTGGTTGTCCTTGATGGGCTGCAGCTGTGAGCATTGAAGAGAACTGGGATAAAAGGGGGCGGCGTAGCCATTCAGGGAGAGCCTTGAAGGAGCCCTGAACTGGGAAAGAACAGCATGCAGAAGAAAGCGTCTGTGCTGTGAAGATCTGCAGCCATAAGAACACACCGAGGAGGTATGGACTTTAGCAATCTGAGAACAGCATGATGGGACTCTAGAGAAATAGAACAACAACAAGTGGCAGCTTTCGATTTGGAGCAATCCAGCAAAGCTTGCAAATTTCTTGCTGGGCACCACCCTCTTGGTCAGGGCGAGTGGCCAGAAATGGAGGCCATTTTCCATGGGGAAAACGAAGTCATTGGCCCAGGCTCTGGGTGTCAGATGACTGGTGGCATCTGGGGCTCTAAGGACTTGCAGGGTCCTAGTTGCTGGCAGCTTTCGTTCTGGAAGGATCCAGCAGAGTTTGTAGATTCCTGGCTTGGCACTGCCCTGCCTGCCAGGCCAAGTGGCCACAAATGAAGGCCATTTTCCATGGGAAAAACGAAGTCCTTTCCCCAGGGTCTCAGGAATATGTTCAAGGTGGCGTTTGAGGCTCTAAGTACTTCCAGGGCCCTAGTTGCTGGCAGCTTTTCTTTTGGAAAAATCCAGCAACGATTGCATCATTCTAGCTAGGCTCCCACTTTCTGCCAGGGTGAGTGGCTGCCAAGGGAGGCCATTTGCCATGGGAAAAAGAAGTCCTTTCCCCAGGGTCTGGGTGTCAGATGAAAGGTGGCCTTTGGGGTTCTGAGGACTTGTAGGGTACTACTTACTGGCTAGAGTAGAGGAAATGGATTCTATTTGAATATCTGTCCCACAGGTCCTGGTTGTCCTTGATGGGCTGCAGCTGTGAGCATTGAAGAGAACTGGGATAAAAGGGGGCGGCGTAGCCATTCAGGGAGAGCCTTGAAGGAGCCCTGAACTGGGAAAGAACAGCATGCAGAAGAAAGCGTCTGTGCTGTGAAGATCTGCAGCCATAAGAACACACCGAGGAGGTATGGACTTTAGCAATCTGAGAACAGCATGATGGGACTCTAGAGAAATAGAAGAACAACAAGTGGTAGCTTTAGATTTGGAGCAATCCAGCAAAGCTTGCAAATTTCTTGCTGGGCACCACCCTCTTGGTCAGGGCGAGTGGCCAGAAATGGAGGCCATTTTCCATGGGGAAAACGAAGTCATTGGCCCAGGCTCTGGGTGTCAGATGACTGGTGGCATCTGGGGCTCTAAGGACTTGCAGGGTCCTAGTTGCTGGCAGCTTTCGTTCTGGAAGGATCCAGCAGAGTTTGTAGATTCCTGGCTTGGCACTGCCCTGCCTGCCAGGCCAAGTGGCCACAAATGAAGGCCATTTTCCATGGGAAAAACGAAGTCCTTTCCCCAGGGTCTCAGGAATATGTTCAAGGTGGCGTTTGAGGCTCTAAGTACTTCCAGGGCCCTAGTTGCTGGCAGCTTTTCTTTTGGAAAAATCCAGCAACGATTGCATCATTCTAGCTAGGCTCCCACTTTCTGCCAGGGTGAGTGGCTGCCAAGGGAGGCCATTTGCCATGGGAAAAAGAAGTCCTTTCCCCAGGGTCTGGGTGTCAGATGAAAGGTGGCCTTTGGGGTTCTGAGGACTTGTAGGGTAGTACTTACTGGCTAGAGTAGAGGAAATGGATTCTATTTGAATATCTGTCCCACAGGTCCTGGTTGTCCTTGATGGGCTGCAGCTGTGAGCATTGAAGAGAACTGGGATAAAAGGGGGCGGCGTAGCCATTCAGGGAGAGCCTTGAAGGAGCCCTGAACTGGGAAAGAACAGCATGCAGAAGAAAGCGTCTGTGCTGTGAAGATCTGCAGCCATAAGAACACACCGAGGAGGTATGGACTTTAGCAATCTGAGAACAGCATGATGGGACTCTAGAGAAATAGAACAACAACAAGTGGCAGCTTTCGATTTGGAGCAATCCAGCAAAGCTTGCAAATTTCTTGCTGGGCACCACCCTCTTGGTCAGGGCGAGTGGCCAGAAATGGAGGCCATTTCCATGGGGAAAACGAAGTCATTGGCCCAGGCTCTGGGTGTCAGATGACTGGTGGCATCTGGGGCTTTAAGGACTTGCAGGGTCCTAGTTGCTGGCAGCTTTCGTTCTGGAAGGATCCAGCAGAGTTTGTAGATTCCTGGCTTGGCACTGCCCTGCCTGCCAGGCCAAGTGGCCACAAATGAAGGCCATTTCCATGGAAAAACGAAGTCCTTTCCCCAGGGTCTCAGGAATATGTTCAAGGTGGCGTTTGAGGCTCTAAGTACTTCCAGGGCCCTAGTTGCTGCAGCTTTTCTTTTGGAAAAATCCAGCAACGATTGCATCATTCTAGCTAGGCTCCCACTTTCTGCCAGGGTGAGTGGCTGCCAAGGGAGGCCATTTGCCATGGGAAAAAGAAGTCCTTTCCCCAGGGGTCTGGGTGTCAGATGAAAGGTGGCCTTTGGGGTTCTGAGGACTTGTAGGGTAGTACTTACTGGCTAGAGTAGAGGAAATGGATTCTATTTGAATATCTGTCCCACAGGTCCTGGTTGTCCTTGATGGGCTGCAGCTGTGAGCATTGAAGAGAACTGGGATAAAAGGGGGCGGCGTAGCCATTCAGGGAGAGCCTTGAAGGAGCCCTGAACTGGGAAAGAACAGCATGCAGAAGAAAGCGTCTGTGCTGTGAAGATCTGCAGCCATAAGAACACACCGAGGAGGTATGGACTTTAGCAATCTGAGAACAGCATGATGGGACTCTAGAGAAATAGAACAACAACAAGTGGTAGCTTTAGATTTGGAGCAATCCAGCAAAGCTTGCAAATTTCTTGCTGGGCACCACCCTCTTGGTCAGGGCGAGTGGCCAGAAATGGAGGCCATTTTCCATGGGGAAAACGAAGTCATTGGCCCAGGCTCTGGGTGTCAGATGACTGGTGGCATCTGGGGCTCTAAGGACTTGCAGGGTCCTAGTTGCTGGCAGCTTTCGTTCTGGAAGGATCCAGCAGAGTTTGTAGATTCCTGGCTTGGCACTGCCCTGCCTGCCAGGCCAAGTGGCCACAAATGAAGGCCATTTCCCATGGGAAAAACGAAGTCCTTTCCCCAGGGTCTCAGGAATATGTTCAAGGTGGCGTTTGAGGCTCTAAGTACTTCCAGGGCCCTAGTTGCTGCCAGCTTTTCTTTTGGAAAAATCCAGCAACGATTGCATCATTCTAGCTAGGCTCCCACTTTCTGCCAGGGTGAGTGGCTGCCAAGGGAGGCCATTTGCCATGGGAAAAAGAAGTCCTTTCCCCAGGGTCTGGGTGTCAGATGAAAGGTGGCCTTTGGGGTTCTGAGGACTTGTAGGGTAGTACTTACTGGCTAGAGTAGAGGAAATGGATTCTATTTGAATATCTGTCCCACAGGTCCTGGTTGTCCTTGATGGGCTGCAGCTGTGAGCATTGAAGAGAACTGGGATAAAAGGGGGCGGCGTAGCCATTCAGGGAGAGCCTTGAAGGAGCCCTGAACTGGGAAAGAACAGCATGCAGAAGAAAGCGTCTGTGCTGTGAAGATCTGCAGCCATAAGAACACACCGAGGAGGTATGGACTTTAGCAATCTGAGAACAGCATGATGGGACTCTAGAGAAATAGAACAACAACAAGTGGCAGCTTTCGATTTGGAGCAATCCAGCAAAGCTTGCAAATTTCTTGCTGGGCACCACCCTCTTGGTCAGGGCGAGTGGCCAGAAATGGAGGCCATTTTCCATGGGGAAAACGAAGTCATTGGCCCAGGCTCTGGGTGTCAGATGACTGGTGGCATCTGGGGCTCTAAGGACTTGCAGGGTCCTAGTTGCTGGCAGCTTTCGTTCTGGAAGGATCCAGCAGAGTTTGTAGATTCCTGGCTTGGCACTGCCCTGCCTGCCAGGCCAAGTGGCCACAAATGAAGGCCATTTTCCATGGGAAAAACGAAGTCCTTTCCCCAGGGTCTCAGGAATATGTTCAAGGTGGCGTTTGAGGCTCTAAGTACTTTCCAGGGCCCTAGTTGCTGCCAGCTTTTCTTTTGGAAAAATCCAGCAACGATTGCATCATTCTAGCTAGGCTCCCACTTTCTGCCAGGGTGAGTGGCTGCCAAGGGAGGCCATTTGCCATGGGAAAAAGAAGTCCTTTCCCCAGGGTCTGGGTGTCAGATGAAAGGTGGCCTTTGGGGTTCTGAGGACTTGTAGGGTAGTACTTACTGGCTAGAGTAGAGGAAATGGATTCTATTTGAATATCTGTCCCACAGGTCCTGGTTGTCCTTGATGGGCTGCAGCTGTGAGCATTGAAGAGAACTGGGATAAAAGGGGGCGGCGTAGCCATTCAGGGAGAGCCTTGAAGGAGCCCTGAACTGGGAAAGAACAGCATGCAGAAGAAAGCGTCTGTGCTGTGAAGATCTGCAGCCATAAGAACACACCGAGGAGGTATGGACTTTAGCAATCTGAGAACAGCATGATGGGACTCTAGAGAAATAGAACAACAACAAGTGGCAGCTTTCGATTTGGAGCAATCCAGCAAAGCTTGCAAATTTCTTGCTGGGCACCACCCTCTTGGTCAGGGCGAGTGGCCAGAAATGGAGGCCATTTTCCATGGGGAAAACGAAGTCATTGGCCCAGGCTCTGGGTGTCAGATGACTGGTGGCATCTGGGGCTCTAAGGACTTGCAGGGTCCTAGTTGCTGGCAGCTTTCGTTCTGGAAGGATCCAGCAGAGTTTGTAGATTCCTGGCTTGGCACTGCCCTGCCTGCCAGGCCAAGTGGCCACAAATGAAGGCCATTTTCCATGGGAAAAACGAAGTCCTTTCCCCAGGGTCTCAGGAATATGTTCAAGGTGGCGTTTGAGGCTCTAAGTACTTCCAGGGCCCTAGTTGCTGGCAGCTTTTCTTTTGGAAAAATCCAGCAACGATTGCATCATTCTAGCTAGGCTCCCACTTTCTGCCAGGGTGAGTGGCTGCCAAGGGAGGCCATTTGCCATGGGAAAAAGAAGTCCTTTCCCCAGGGTCTGGGTGTCAGATGAAAGGTGGCCTTTGGGGTTCTGAGGACTTGTAGGGTAGTACTTACTGGCTAGAGTAGAGGAAATGGATTCTATTTGAATATCTGTCCCACAGGTCCTGGTTGTCCTTGATGGGCTGCAGCTGTGAGCATTGAAGAGAACTGGGATAAAAGGGGGCGGCGTAGCCATTCAGGGAGAGCCTTGAAGGAGCCCTGAACTGGGAAAGAACAGCATGCAGAAGAAAGCGTCTGTGCTGTGAAGATCTGCAGCCATAAGAACACACCGAGGAGGTATGGACTTTAGCAATCTGAGAACAGCATGATGGGACTCTAGAGAAATAGAACAACAACAAGTGGTAGCTTTAGATTTGGAGCAATCCAGCAAAGCTTGCAAATTTCTTGCTGGGCACCACCCTCTTGGTCAGGGCGAGTGGCCAGAAATGGAGGCCATTTTCCATGGGGAAAACGAAGTCATTGGCCCAGGCTCTGGGTGTCAGATGACAGGTGGCATCTGGGGCTCTAAGGACTTGCAGGGTCCTAGTTGCTGGCAGCTTTCGTTCTGGAAGGATCCAGCACAGTTTGTAGATTCCTGGCTTGGCACTGCCCTGCCTGCCAGGCCAAGTGGCCACAAATGAAGGCCATTTCCCATGGGAAAAACGAAGTCCTTTCCCCAGGGTCTCAGGAATATGTTCAAGGTGGCGTTTGAGGCTCTAAGTACTTCCAGGGCCCTAGTTGCTGCCAGCTTTTCTTTTGGAAAAATCCAGCAACGATTGCATCATTCTAGCTAGGCTCCCACTTTCTGCCAGGGTGAGTGGCTGCCAAGGGAGGCCATTTGCCATGGGAAAAAGAAGTCCTTTCCCCAGGGTCTGGGTGTCAGATGAAAGGTGGCCTTTGGGGTTCTGAGGACTTGTAGGGTAGTACTTACTGGCTAGAGTAGAGGAAATGGATTCTATTTGAATATCTGTCCCACAGGTCCTGGTTGTCCTTGATGGGCTGCAGCTGTGAGCATTGAAGAGAACTGGGATAAAAGGGGCGGCGTAGCCATTCAGGGAGAGCCTTGAAGGAGCCCTGAACTGGGAAAGAACAGCATGCAGAAGAAAGCGTCTGTGCTGTGAAGATCTGCAGCCATAAGAACACACCGAGGAGGTATGGACTTTAGCAATCTGAGAACAGCATGATGGGACTCTAGAGAAATAGAACAACAACAAGTGGCAGCTTTCGATTTGGAGCAATCCAGCAAAGCTTGCAAATTTCTTGCTGGGCACCACCCTCTTGGTCAGGGCGAGTGGCCAGAAATGGAGGCCATTTTCCATGGGGAAAACGAAGTCATTGGCCCAGGCTCTGGGTGTCAGATGACTGGTGGCATCTGGGGCTCTAAGGACTTGCAGGGTCCTAGTTGCTGGCAGCTTTCGTTCTGGAAGGATCCAGCAGAGTTTGTAGATTCCTGGCTTGGCACTGCCCTGCCTGCCAGGCCAAGTGGCCACAAATGAAGGCCATTTCCATGGGAAAAACGAAGTCCTTTCCCCAGGGTCTCAGGAATATGTTCAAGGTGGCGTTTGAGGCTCTAAGTACTTCCAGGGCCCTAGTTGCTGCCAGCTTTTCTTTGGAAAAATCCAGCAACGATTGCATCATTCTAGCTAGGCTCCCACTTTCTGCCAGGGTGAGTGGCTGCCAAGGGAGGCCATTTGCCATGGGAAAAAGAAGTCCTTTCCCCAGGGTCTGGGTGTCAGATGAAAGGTGGCCTTTGGGGTTCTGAGGACTTGTAGGGTAGTACTTACTGGCTAGAGTAGAGGAAATGGATTCTATTTGAATATCTGTCCCACAGGTCCTGGTTGTCCTTGATGGGCTGCAGCTGTGAGCATTGAAGAGAACTGGGATAAAAGGGGGCGGCGTAGCCATTCAGGGAGAGCCTTGAAGGAGCCCTGAACTGGGAAAGAACAGCATGCAGAAGAAAGCGTCTGTGCTGTGAAGATCTGCAGCCATAAGAACACACCGAGGAGGTATGGACTTTAGCAATCTGAGAACAGCATGATGGGACTCTAGAGAAATAGAACAACAACAAGTGGTAGCTTTCGATTTGGAGCAATCCAGCAAAGCTTGCAAATTTCTTGCTGGGCACCACCCTCTTGGTCAGGGCGAGTGGCCAGAAATGGAGGCCATTTTCCATGGGGAAAACGAAGTCATTGGCCCAGGCTCTGGGTGTCAGATGACAGGTGGCATCTGGGGCTCTAAGGACTTGCAGGGTCCTAGTTGCTGGCAGCTTTCGTTCTGGAAGGATCCAGCACAGTTTGTAGATTCCTGGCTTGGCACTGCCCTGCCTGCCAGGCCAAGTGGCCACAAATGAAGGCCATTTCCCATGGGAAAAACGAAGTCCTTTCCCCAGGGTCTCAGGAATATGTTCAAGGTGGCGTTTGAGGCTCTAAGTACTTCCAGGGCCCTAGTTGCTGGCCAGCTTTTCTTTTGGAAAAATCCAGCAACGATTGCATCATTCTAGCTAGGCTCCCACTTTCTGCCAGGGTGAGTGGCTGCCAAGGGAGGCCATTTGCCATGGGAAAAAGAAGTCCTTTCCCCAGGGTCTGGGTGTCAGATGAAAGGTGGCCTTTGGGGTTCTGAGGACTTGTAGGGTAGTACTTACTGCTAGAGTAGAGGAAATGGATTCTATTTGAATATCTGTCCCACAGGTCCTGGTTGTCCTTGATGGGCTGCAGCTGTGAGCATTGAAGAGAACTGGGATAAAAGGGGGCGGCGTAGCCATTCAGGGAGAGCCTTGAAGGAGCCCTGAACTGGGAAAGAACAGCATGCAGAAGAAAGCGTCTGTGCTGTGAAGATCTGCAGCCATAAGAACACACCGAGGAGGTATGGACTTTAGCAATCTGAGAACAGCATGATGGGACTCTAGAGAAATAGAACAACAACAAGTGGCAGCTTTCGATTTGGAGCAATCCAGCAAAGCTTGCAAATTTCTTGCTGGGCACCACCCTCTTGGTCAGGGCGAGTGGCCAGAAATGGAGGCCATTTTCCATGGGGAAAACGAAGTCATTGGCCCAGGCTCTGGGTGTCAGATGACTGGTGGCATCTGGGGCTCTAAGGACTTGCAGGGTCCTAGTTGCTGGCAGCTTTCGTTCTGGAAGGATCCAGCAGAGTTTGTAGATTCCTGGCTTGGCACTGCCCTGCCTGCCAGGCCAAGTGGCCACAAATGAAGGCCATTTTCCATGGGAAAAACGAAGTCCTTTCCCCAGGGTCTCAGGAATATGTTCAAGGTGGCGTTTGAGGCTCTAAGTACTTCCAGGGCCTAGTTGCTGCAGCTTTTCTTTTGGAAAAATCCAGCAACGATTGCATCATTCTAGCTAGGCTCCCACTTTCTGCCAGGGTGAGTGGCTGCCAAGGGAGGCCATTTGCCATGGGAAAAAGAAGTCCTTTCCCCAGGGTCTGGGTGTCAGATGAAAGGTGGCCTTTGGGGTTCTGAGGACTTGTAGGGTAGTACTTACTGGCTAGAGTAGAGGAAATGGATTCTATTTGAATATCTGTCCCACAGGTCCTGGTTGTCCTTGATGGGCTGCAGCTGTGAGCATTGAAGAGAACTGGGATAAAAGGGGGCGGCGTAGCCATTCAGGGAGAGCCTTGAAGGAGCCCTGAACTGGGAAAGAACAGCATGCAGAAGAAAGCGTCTGTGCTGTGAAGATCTGCAGCCATAAGAACACACCGAGGAGGTATGGACTTTAGCAATCTGAGAACAGCATGATGGGACTCTAGAGAAATAGAACAACAACAAGTGGTAGCTTTAGATTTGGAGCAATCCAGCAAAGCTTGCAAATTTCTTGCTGGGCACCACCCTCTTGGTCAGGGCGAGTGGCCAGAAATGGAGGCCATTTTCCATGGGGAAAACGAAGTCATTGGCCCAGGCTCTGGGTGTCAGATGACAGGTGGCATCTGGGGCTCTAAGGACTTGCAGGGTCCTAGTTGCTGGCAGCTTTCGTTCTGGAAGGATCCAGCAGAGTTTGTAGATTCCTGGCTTGGCACTGCCCTGCCTGCCAGGCCAAGTGGCCACAAATGAAGGCCATTTCCCATGGGAAAAACGAAGTCCTTTCCCCAGGGTCTCAGGAATATGTTCAAGGTGGCGTTTGAGGCTCTAAGTACTTCCAGGGCCCTAGTTGCTGCCAGCTTTTCTTTTGGAAAAATCCAGCAACGATTGCATCATTCTAGCTAGGCTCCCACTTTCTGCCAGGGTGAGTGGCTGCCAAGGGAGGCCATTTGCCATGGGAAAAAGAAGTCCTTTCCCCAGGGTCTGGGTGTCAGATGAAAGGTGGCCTTTGGGGTTCTGAGGACTTGTAGGGTAGTACTTACTGGCTAGAGTAGAGGAAATGGATTCTATTTGAATATCTGTCCCACAGGTCCTGGTTGTCCTTGATGGGCTGCAGCTGTGAGCATTGAAGAGAACTGGGATAAAAGGGGGCGGCGTAGCCATTCAGGGAGAGCCTTGAAGGAGCCCTGAACTGGGAAAGAACAGCATGCAGAAGAAAGCGTCTGTGCTGTGAAGATCTGCAGCCATAAGAACACACCGAGGAGGTATGGACTTTAGCAATCTGAGAACAGCATGATGGGACTCTAGAGAAATAGAAGAACAACAAGTGGCAGCTTTAGATTTGGAGCAATCCAGCAAAGCTTGCAAATTTCTTGCTGGGCACCACCCTCTTGGTCAGGGCGAGTGGCCAGAAATGGAGGCCATTTTCCATGGGGAAAACGAAGTCATTGGCCCAGGCTCTGGGTGTCAGATGACTGGTGGCATCTGGGGCTGTAAGGACTTGCAGGGTCTAGTTGCTGGCAGCTTTCGTTCTGGAAGGATCCAGCAGAGTTTGTAGATTCCTGGCTTGGCACTGCCCTGCCTGCCAGGCCAAGTGGCCACAAATGAAGGCCATTTTCCATGGGAAAAACGAAGTCCTTTCCCCAGGGTCTCAGGAATATGTTCAAGGTGGCGTTTGAGGCTCTAAGTACTTCCAGGGCCCTAGTTGCTGGCAGCTTTTCTTTTGGAAAAATCCAGCAACGATTGCATCATTCTAGCTAGGCTCCCACTTTCTGCCAGGGTGAGTGGCTGCCAAGGGAGGCCATTTGCCATGGGAAAAAGAAGTCCTTTCCCAGGGTCTGGGTGTCAGATGAAAGGTGGCCTTTGGGGTTCTGAGGACTTGTAGGGTAGTACTTACTGGCTAGAGTAGAGGAAATGGATTCTATTTGAATATCTGTCCCACAGGTCCTGGTTGTCCTTGATGGGCTGCAGCTGTGAGCATTGAAGAGAACTGGGATAAAAGGGGGCGGCGTAGCCATTCAGGGAGAGCCTTGAAGGAGCCCTGAACTGGAAAGAACAGCATGCAGAAGAAAGCGTCTGTGCTGTGAAGATCTGCAGCCATAAGAACACACCGAGGAGGTATGGACTTTAGCAATCTGAGAACAGCATGATGGGACTCTAGAGAAATAGAAGAACAACAAGTGGTAGCTTTAGATTTGGAGCAATCCAGCAAAGCTTGCAAATTTCTTGCTGGGCACCACCCTCTTGGTCAGGGCGAGTGGCCAGAAATGGAGGCCATTTTCCATGGGGAAAACGAAGTCATTGGCCCAGGCTCTGGGTGTCAGATGACAGGTGGCATCTGGGGCTCTAAGGACTTGCAGGTCCTAGTTGCTGGCAGCTTTCGTTCTGGAAGGATCCAGCAGCAGTTTGTAGATTCCTGGCTTGGCACTGCCCTGCCTGCCAGGCCAAGTGGCCACAAATGAAGGCCATTTCCCATGGGAAAAACGAAGTCCTTTCCCCAGGGTCTCAGGAATATGTTCAAGGTGGCGTTTGAGGCTCTAAGTACTTCCAGGGCCCTAGTTGCTGGCAGCTTTTCTTTTGGAAAAATCCAGCAACGATTGCATCATTCTAGCTAGGCTCCCACTTTCTGCCAGGGTGAGTGGCTGCCAAGGGAGGCCATTTGCCATGGGAAAAAGAAGTCCTTTCCCCAGGGTCTGGGTGTCAGATGAAAGGTGGCCTTTGGGGTTCTGAGGACTTGTAGGGTAGTACTTACTGGCTAGAGTAGAGGAAATGGATTCTATTTGAATATCTGTCCCACAGGTCCTGGTTGTCCTTGATGGGCTGCAGCTGTGAGCATTGAAGAGAACTGGGATAAAAGGGGGCGGCGTAGCCATTCAGGGAGAGCCTTGAAGGAGCCCTGAACTGGGAAAGAACAGCATGCAGAAGAAAGCGTCTGTGCTGTGAAGATCTGCAGCCATAAGAACACACCGAGGAGGTATGGACTTTAGCAATCTGAGAACAGCATGATGGGACTCTAGAGAAATAGAACAACAACAAGTGGCAGCTTTAGATTTGGAGCAATCCAGCAAAGCTTGCAAATTTCTTGCTGGGCACCACCCTCTTGGTCAGGGCGAGTGGCCAGAAATGGAGGCCATTTTCCATGGGGAAAACGAAGTCATTGGCCCAGGCTCTGGGTGTCAGATGACTGGTGGCATCTGGGGCTGTAAGGACTTGCAGGGTCCTAGTTGCTGGCAGCTTTCGTTCTGGAAGGATCCAGCAGAGTTTGTAGATTCCTGGCTTGGCACTGCCTGCCTGCCAGGCCAAGTGGCCACAAATGAAGGCCATTTCCCATGGGAAAAACGAAGTCCTTTCCCCAGGGTCTCAGGAATATGTTCAAGGTGGCGTTTGAGGCTCTAAGTACTTCCAGGGCCCTAGTTGCTGCCAGCTTTTCTTTTGGAAAAATCCAGCAACGATTGCATCATTCTAGCTAGGCTCCCACTTTCTGCCAGGGTGAGTGGCTGCCAAGGGAGGCCATTTGCCATGGGAAAAAGAAGTCCTTTCCCCAGGGTCTGGGTGTCAGATGAAAGGTGGCCTTTGGGGTTCTGAGGACTTGTAGGGTAGTACTTACTGGCTAGAGTAGAGGAAATGGATTCTATTTGAATATCTGTCCCACAGGTCCTGGTTGTCCTTGATGGGCTGCAGCTGTGAGCATTGAAGAGAACTGGGATAAAAGGGGGCGGCGTAGCCATTCAGGGAGAGCCTTGAAGGAGCCCTGAACTGGGAAAGAACAGCATGCAGAAGAAAGCGTCTGTGCTGTGAAGATCTGCAGCCATAAGAACACACCGAGGAGGTATGGACTTTAGCAATCTGAGAACAGCATGATGGGACTCTAGAGAAATAGAACAACAACAAGTGGCAGCTTTAGATTTGGAGCAATCCAGCAAAGCTTGCAAATTTCTTGCTGGGCACCACCCTCTTGGTCAGGGCGAGTGGCCAGAAATGGAGGCCATTTTCCATGGGGAAAACGAAGTCATTGGCCCAGGCTCTGGGTGTCAGATGACTGGTGGCATCTGGGGCTCTAAGGACTTGCAGGGTCCTAGTTGCTGGCAGCTTTCGTTCTGGAAGGATCCAGCAGAGTTTGTAGATTCCTGGCTTGGCACTGCCCTGCCTGCCAGGCCAAGTGGCCACAAATGAAGGCCATTTTCCATGGGAAAAAGATGTCCTTTCCCCAGGGTCTCAGTAATATGTTCAAGGTGGCGTTTGAGGCTCTAAATACTTCCAGGGCCCTAGTTGCTGCCAGCTTTTCTTTTGGAAAAATCCAGCAACGATTGCATCATTCTAGCTAGGCTCCCACTTTCTGCCAGGGTGAGTGGCTGCCAAGGGAGGCCATTTGCCATGGGAAAAAGAAGTCCTTTCCCCAGGGTCTGGGTGTCAGATGAAAGGTGGCCTTTGGGGTTCTGAGGACTTGTAGGGTAGTACTTACTGGCTAGAGTAGAGGAAATGGATTCTATTTGAATATCTGTCTAGAGGCTTTGCCCCACAGGTCCTGGTTGTCCTTGATGGGCTGCAGCTGTGAGCATTGAAGAGAACTGGGATAAAAGGGGGCGGCGTAGCCATTCAGGGAGAGCCTTGAAGGAGCCCTGAACTGGGAAAGAACAGCATGCAGAAGAAAGCGTCTGTGCTGTGAAGATCTGCAGCCATAAGAACACACCGAGGAGGTATGGACTTTAGCAATCTGAGAACAGCATGATGGGACTCTAGAGAAATAGAACAACAACAAGTGGCAGCTTTCGATTTGGAGCAATCCAGCAAAGCTTGCAAATA